>NC_066531.1:8147760-8237760 GCF_024679095.1 Eriocheir sinensis
CACCATCACCATCATCACCAAAAAGGAGGAAGAAGAGGATGAAGAAGAGGAAGAGGAAGAAGAGGAGGAAATAGAGGAAGAGGAGGGAGAGGAGGAAGAAGAGTAAGGAGAGGAAGATGCAGAAGAGGAGGAAAAGAGGAAGAAGAAAGGAAGAGGAAGAAGAAGAGGTAGGGGAGGAAAAGGAGGAAGAAGCTAGAAGAGGAAGAAGAAGAGGACGAGAAGCTAGGAAGAGGTGGAAAGTATAGAAGAAGAGGAGGAAGAAGAGGAAGAAGAGGAGGAAAAGAGGGAAGGGACAATAAGGAGGAAGAAGAGGAAGAAGCAAGACTTCAAATACTAGGAAGAGTAGTAAGAAGAGGAAGAAAAGGAGGAAGAGGATGAAGAAGAGGAAGAGGAAGAAGAGGAGGAAATAGAGGAAGAGGTGGGAGAGGAGGAAGAAGAGAAAGAGGAAGGAGGAAGAAGAAGAGCAAAATCAAGAAAAGGAAGAAGATGAGAAGGAAGAAGAAAAGGAAGAGTGAGAGGAAGAATGAGGAAGAAGAGTAGGACGAGAAGCTAGGAAGAGGAGGAAAAGTAGGAAGCAGAGGAAGAGGAAAAGGAAAAGAAGAAGAGGAAGAGGAGGGGAAAAGAGGGAAGAGGGAAAAGGAAAAAGAAGAGGAAGAGGAGGAAGAAGAGGAAAAGGAGGAAGAAGAGGAGGAAGGAAAGGAGGAAGAGCAGGAAGAAGAGTAAGAGGAAGAAGAGGAGGAAATAGAGGAAGAAGAGGAGGAGGAGGAAGAACAGGAAGAGGAGGAAGATGAAGAAGAATAGGAAGAAGTAAAGGAAGAGTAAGAAAAGGAATAGGCATAAGAAAAGGAAGAGGAAGAAAAGAGGCGAGAAGCTGAGAACAGGAAAACGACGAAGAGGAGGAAGAAGAGGAATAGGAAGAATAAAAGGAGAAAGAAGAGGAAGAGGAGGAAGATGAAAAGGAGAAAGAAGAGGAGGAGGAAAAGAAGGAAGAAGAGGAAGAAGAAGAAGAGAAGGAAGAATAGGAAGAGGAGGAAGAAGAAGAAAAGAAGGAAGAATAGGAGGAAGAGGGAGAAAAGGATTTTATTTCTTGAGAGTTTCTTTTCACTCATTATTCACTATTGCTTTACACCATTGATTAGGTTCCAGTACTTAGTGTTCACGAGCGTTATTGTTGTTCAGAAAAATCAATACGATGCTGGCTATACGAGGGCGAAAAATCTCAAGGGGTCGGAACGTATAGGGTTAAACCTATTAACAGTGGTGTTCCACAGGGCTCTGTCCTATCGTCCACTCTCTTCCTGTTATTCATAAATGATATTTTTTTTCCATAACAAACTGTCCTATCCACTCATACGCTGATGACTCCGCTCTGCATTATTCAACTTCTTTCAACAGAAGACCCTCTCAACAGGAATTACATGACTCCAGACTGGAGGCTGCAGAACGCTTAACCTCAAACCTTACTATCATTTCCGATTGGGGTAAAACGAACCTTGTGTCCATCAATGCCTCAAAAACCCAATTTCTCTACCTATCAACTCGACACAATCTTCCAAACACCTATCTCCTGTTTTTCGACAACACTCAGCTTTCACCATCTTGAATACTAAATATCCTCGGTCTAATCTTAACTCAAAATCTTAACTGGAAACTTCGCATCTCCTCTCTCACTAAATCAGCTTCCTCGAGGTTGGGCGTTCTGTATCGTCTCCGCCAGTTCTTCTCCCCGCACAGTTGCTATCTATATACAGGGCCTTGTCCACCCTCGTATGGAGTATGCATCTCACGTGTGGGAGGGGCTCCACTCACACTTTATTCTATGTATTTTGAACCCTATATATCTGCGTCGCAAACTGCTAGAAACGCCACAAACGATTTTTGAAAAGTTAGTTTCTTGCGGGCGCAATGGGGGAGGGGGGGGCTGGTAGGGAGAGCGGACCACCCCTGGGATTCGGGGGAGGAAGACCCCAGCTAGGTCAGTCAAGTTAGGTTGGATTAGTTTAAATGTATTCGACACTGCGGGCGACGAAAATATGCAGTGCAGGAAGGGACATGGCGGTGGCCCACTACACGGGCCGGTGTTGCGAGAAATACCTCTTGGCAGAAATAAGTGTCACTGCTGTCCACCATGCATGCTCACTGGGGGAATACACAGTAGGAAAAACATTAATTTCCCTGGTTTTGTTCTAGTTTGTCCACTTGTGATCTTGGTGAGCGGAGAGTGAAATACAGAAACAGTGAGCAAGTTGAACCTCTCTGAGATATTTTGTGGTGGCGGCAACAGGTGATTTGTAAAATCGAGAAAAGCCTTGCCCACCCAGTTCATTGGTTCATATGTCAGCTCCATGGCAATGTGCTGTCACTACGTCACCTTTTTGAAAAACTCGATGGTAAAACAAGTGGGCCACATGGCTTCGCAGGACCAATTGGGAAAAGCAATCTCTAAAGACTGTTCCTGACACACTGTCAAGGAGAAATCCAGGAAACCTAAACCACTCCAGATGGCTCACAACAGCCAATAGGATTCTCCGCCTGTGTGCTGGTACACAACATCCAACAGAACAACGTAAAACACTGGTACATTTTGTAATGGTTGCCTACACCCCGATGTGGTTCAAAATTAAAATGCAGCCCCAGGTTGAATTTGGACCAAAGCATCTGTTTCAGACATTGCACTTGCTTCAAACATTTGATGATGAAGTGAAGTGTGTGGTGTTACCTGTAATTCATCGGAATGCTTTCTTTGAACACTCAGAGAACCTGTTGCTTGTAATTATTCAAGATGAGAGGGAGATATTGCGTAAGCTTGGATGGCGGCGTATCCTAAAAGCCATAAATGATCTCCAAGAAGGTGTACTGCAGTTCATAACTCCTGGCTGGGGAATTGTCCTAGACCCCGCTCAGTTCAACTCCTTAAGCGTGGCCTCTTTCACCATGATCCTCCGCTTAGAAGAGACATACGTTATTGCTCACTAGAAAAGTGTATAACTTCTCTCTCTTCCACTAGGTACCAGGACAGACCTTCAGAAATGGATTTCCTAATAATTCCTCGTCGCCCTCGCCTCTAGGTTCAGGTCCTCGCAGCTCAGGACTCTCACGCGTTTTCCCAGCTACACTACATTCACAACAGATGGACCTGCAGTGTCCTTAGCTTCCTCCCCAAAATCGCTAGCCAAGAATGAGCGCCTCGACCACTGTCTCCAACCAGTGGTCATACCAGTCTGGTGCCTGCAAGGCGAGCCTCACCCACTCTGCCCCGTGTCAGCCTTAAGGAACTACATAACAGATTCTACGGCGCACGAACAACATCACCTTTTCTGTGATCCCGCTTCAGCCCTCCCTCTGTCAATCAGGAGGATTGCAGGCCTCCTAAGGACCGTCATAGAGGAAGGAGATCCGGGACATGACCCGCGTGCTCACGATGTCCGAGGGGTAGCGGCCTCCCTGGCATTCCTTAGGACCCATTCCCTGGACCGGGTCAAGGAGAGCGTCCAGTGGAGCACTGCTTCCTGTTCCTATCTCTCCGTCTGTGGACGACGCCCCCTGCGTTGCGTTAGGACTTCCCCCGTCGAGGAGATGGAATAGGAAGAAATTTAACTTTTTTTTTTTACTCCTCGGCAGCAAGGTAAAAAAAACGGAGGGTGAAGGTGCACTCCTACCTCTTCCCTCCTTGTATATATGTTCCTCTTTCTCCCTTGCGTTTTTTTTTTGTGCTACGCTATAGGTCGTTGTGCCTATTTTTGCTATCAAATGAAGTTTCACGACTACCTTGGAGATTTATTCTGCTGGTATTTCTCTCGGGTAACGGAGTGGATTACTTAACTTTGACACTACGGTAAGCCCGGGCGACCTCAGTCGGTTCTACACTTACCAACTTCTAGACTCAAGTATGTAGTACTTCGATTGAGCTCCCTTTTCCCCGGCTCCAAGTGGGAGTTAGCTATCGTGCACCCTTTTTGGGGAACCCGGAATGACTAGTGCACATTCTCCCCCTCCTTTCCCTCAGAATGTTCCTCCAGTCTCTGTCGAAGCGCATTGAGGTGTGGGACTGGCGACACCTTCCTCGACCTGTGCCCAGGTGGCGCTGCTGACGCCGTTCTCGATCGCTTCATTCGACTGTTCCACGTGTTATTACTTCATTTTGCTGGTGCAGCCTAGACACTTTGTAGACTAGAAGTTGGGATATCTGCCGTTTTTCTCGAGGCTTTATTGCGAGAGCGAGGATCTCTCTCCTATAATAACTATCGTCATTCCGGGTTCCCCAGAATAGGTTTTTCAGAGATCAAAAAGTCACTCTGGTTTTAGGCTTAATAGTTTCCTACCCGTGTTTATGTTGTTTCTGTATACCTGAGTGTGTTTATGTGTGTGTGGGGAGGGGGGGAGGTCAAGGGTAAAACAAAACAAAAAAAAAAATAATAATGGAAGAAAATATAGCCCCCTGATCACTGCCCCTATAAAAAAAGTTAGAAGAGTGGCCAAAAAAGAGGTCAATTTCGGAAGGAGAGGCGTCCCGATACTCTCCGCTTGAAAGAGTTCAACTCGTAAGCAGGAGGAAATACAGATAATGAAAGATTGTTCCAGAGTTTGCCAGTTTAAGGAACGGAGGAGTAGAGATGACGCAGAGAATAGGAGAGAAGACAGTGGGCAGCGGGTGGCGGACGGTGATATCCTCCGTCCGCGCTCTGTGGTGTGGCTGGCTCTCGTTTCGTGCGACTCGCTCACATAACTATTGTGTAAAACTGTTAATATAGTTAAAATTCATCACACCTTTTAATGTCCCTGTGAGAGAGAGAACTAAAGTGAACTAAAGTGAACTTATAACGGCTACCGCTCGGCCACACACCTCACTTAACTAAAGGCTATTGTGTTATCTCACCTACTACAATCAACTTGTGAAGCAGGCCACGGTAACACCGGCCCTGTGACGAGTGAGATAACAGTTCGCGCCTTAAACTTAACATTTAACACCAACCACTTTAAAAGTAACACTTAAAAAGGGTAACAACCTCAGTCGGTTCTATACTTACCAACTTGGCGGAACCCAGATGTAGACTCAAGTACGTAGTACTTCGAGAGAGTTCCCTTTTCTCCAGCTCCAAGTGGGAGTTAGCTATCGTGCACTAGTCATGAAGGGTTCACAAAATGACGGTTTTGATCTCTGAAAAACCTATTTTTGGGAACCCGGAATGACTAGTGCACATTCCTTACTCCCCCCCTCCTTCCCCTGAGAAGGTTCCTCCAGTCTCCGTCGAAGCGCATTGAAAGAATGAGGTGTGGGACTGGCGGCATCTTCCTCTACCTGTGCCCAGGTGGCGCTGCTGACGCCGTTCTCGATCGCTTCATTAGAATGTTCCACGTGTTATTACTTCATTTTGCTGGTGCAGCCTAGACACTTTGTACACTAGAAGTTGGGGTATCTGCCGTTTTTATCTAGGCTTTATCGCGAGAGCGAGGATCCCTCTCTTATAATAGTTATCGTCATTCCGGGTTCCCCAAAATAGGTTTTTCGGAGATCAAAAAAGTCACTCTGGTTTTGGGCTTAATACTTTCCTACCCGTGTTTATGTTGTTTCTGTATACCTGTGTGTGCGTGTGCGTGTGTGTTTGTGTGGGGGGGGGGGGGGGTTCAAGGGCAAAAAAAAAAAAGAGATCATAATGGAAGAAAATATAGCCCGCCGATCACTGCCCGTATAAAAAGAGTTAGAAGAGTGGCCAAAAAAGAGGTCAATTTCGGAAGGAGAGGCGTCCCGATACTCTCCGCTTGAAAGAGTTCAACTCATAAGCAGGAGGAAATACAGATGAAGAAAGATTGTTGCAGAGTTTGCCAGTGTAAGGAACGGAGGAGTAGTGATGCTGGTTAACTCGTGCATAAGGGATTTGGACAGTATAGGGATAAGCTTGATTAAAAACTCGTGTGCAGCGGGGCCGCGGGAGGGGGAGAGGTATGCAGTAAGCAAGTTCAAAAGAGCATATAACACTTTTTAGAAGTTGCTGGGGAACCTGAAGTATGGTGATAGCTCATTTTCTCTTTGGCAGACGTAGAGGATGGATGTATTGCTCCTCGGCCTCTACTGACGTACCACAAATCACGATGTCCCATAACAGCCAAGGTCAAACACAAAAACGACACTGTGTTCGTTTAGACAAGGCAGACATGTGTCCTATCTTTAAGCAAGTGGATGATCTCCCAGAAAACCAACTTCCTACATACAAAGATGTTCTATCATGTGTTCTGTGGCATAAATATAAACTGCTTGAATCATCAAAGAGTCCTTCAGTTCACATGATATCTAAGTGTGTTGCAGAAAAGATAGTTCACATTTACAGCCAGGAAAACATCCCCATAATCAGTCAGAATTGCATTGTTGACAAATTAGTAGCCTATCACAACAAATACAGGAACTTGCTGAAACGTTTCAAAGACCGAAAAAAAAAATGCCCAAGTTATGATAAGAAAGTTAAAGAGTTCATCAGAGATGCTGCTAGATTATTTGAAGTAACAGCTTGCAGGTGCCCTGAATTCCAGTACTGTGCCTGTCCTCGACAGAAAAAAGTCCCCAAAATAGAACAAGAATTTCTAGAGGACCAAATAAATGAACGTAAAATGTTCATTGGAGGAGTGGACAAACGAACAACTGAAGCCATTAGGAAAAGAGAAGAAAGAAGAAATCAATATGCTGCAAGACCATCAGCCAGTTACAAGCATCAGGATGTCTTGTTCAAAGTGATACCTCGTCCTCAAATTTGACTAACTCAGAAGATGAATACACCCCTTCCAAGTACCAGCTCCATCATAGAAAACCAAAAGAAGGTGGAGCTGTGGGACAACAATGAAGAGATGAAAAAGAAAAAAAATAGAGAACAAAAACGTCTGTTCTCTTCTTTCCATGAGGTTTGTAACCGGGTTGGAGTGTCCGATCGTGGTGCTGCATTACTATCTAGTGCAATCCTTGAAGATTTAGGGGTTATTACAAAAGAGGATCCTTCCAAAGTCATAGATAGGAACAAAGTACGGAGATCGAGGCAATCAAACGGGAAGCACACGAGAAAGTATAAGTTGCAGGCATCTACTTTGATGGAAGGAAAGAAACTCTTACTACGGAGAAGATTGGAAATAGAGACTATAGGAGAGAGGTAATTGAAGAGCATATTGCTATAGCGGCTGAACCAGGTTCAGAATATCTAGGCCAGTATTCAGCTGCCACTGGTTCTGCAAAGATTATTGCCACTGAGCTAAACAGTTTGCTAATAGAAAAGGAATTTCCATGGATAACGTACTGGCGATTGGATGTGATGGTACAGCTGTAAATACCGGGAATAAATCTGGGGTGATTTGTCAAGTCGAGAAAAGCCTTGCTCACCCAGTTCATTGGTTCATTTATCAGCTCCATGGCAATGAGCTGTCCCTACGTCACCTATTTGAAAAACTTGATGGTAAATCAAGTGGGCCACATGGCTTCGCAGGACCAATTGGGAAAAGCAATCTCTAACGGGACTGTTCCTAACACACTGTCAAGGAGAAATTCTGGAAACCTAAACCACTCCATATGGTTCACAACAGCCAATTGGATTCTCCGCCTGTATATTGGTACACAACATCCTACAGAACAACGTAAAACACTTTTTTTTTTTCAACAAAGGAGACAGCTCAAGGGCACAAAAACAAGAAACAATAATAAAAAAAAAAACGCTACTCGCTGCTCCTAAAAAAAGAATCGAAAGAGATAGCCGAAAGAGTGGTCAGTTTCGGGAGGAGAGGTGTCCTGATACCCTCCTCTTGAAAGAGTTCAAGTCGTAGGCAGGAGGAAATACAGATGAAGGAAGGCTGTTCCAGAGTCTACCAGCGCGAGGGATGAAACAGTGAAGATGTTGGTTAACTCTTGCATAAGGGGTTTGAGCAGTATAGGGATGAGCATGAGTAGAAAGTCGTGTGCAGCGGGGCCGTGGAAGGGGGGGGGGAGGCATGCATTTAGCAAGTTCAGAAGAGCAGTCAACGTGAAAATAGCCATAGAAGATAGAAAGAGAGGCAACTTTAAGAGGTAGAAGACTATCAGTAGGAGGAGGAGAGCTGATGAGACGAAGAGCTTTAGACTCCACTCTGTCCAGAAGAACTGTGTGAATGGAGCCCCCCCACACGTGAGATGCATACTCCTTACGAGGGCGGACAAGGCCCTTCCACATGCTCACTGCCACATATACTTCACTACTCTGTTACTTAACTTAAATTGCTGATCACTTCACTTTACTTTCAGATTAAATAAGTTAACTTCCTCTGCATTGCGCCACGTAGGGCTACAGCAGACGCTTTTAGAATTAGGAACAGCAGACGCTTTTAAAATTAGGAACAGCAGACGCATTTTAAATTAGGAACAGCAGACACATTTAAAATTAGGATAAGTAATCACTTAAATTAACTTGAGAAACAAACAAAGATTAACATGATCCTGAGGGGAAGTAGGCACCCGTTTATTATATATACACATGTCTGTACATCATCAAGACCCCAAGACCCAGACCAAGCATTCCTAAACGTATACTATAGTCGCAGCACATGAGTCTGAGGTCTTCGTTATCGTGCTCTGGCAACTTGCCATTACACATGCACACACACATACAGCTACATAATCAGCGACCTTATTTTTTTTTTACAACAGAGGAGTGGCCGAAAGATAGAGAAGAGCTGTGTGGGTGGAGCCCCCCACACGTGCGATGCATACTCCATACGAGGGCGGACAAGGCCCCTGTATATGGATAGCAGCGGTGCGGGGCAGAAGAACTGGAGGAGACGATACAGAACGCCCAACCTCGAGGAAGCTGATTTAGTGAGAGAAGAGATGAGAAGTTTCCAGTTAAGATTTTGAGTTAAGGATAGACCGAGGATATTTAGTTCTGAAGAATTATAAGGTGACAGCTGAGTGTAGTTGAAGAATAGGGGATAGGTGTTTGGAAGATTGTGTCGAGTTGAAAGGTGGATAAATTGGGTTTTTGCGGCATTGAAGGACACAAAAACCCAAAGGTTCCTTTTATCCCAATCGGAGATGATAGCAAGGTCTGAGGTTAAGGATTCTGCAGCCTCAGTCTTATAAACTAAAACAGATTTTTACGACAATTTCAATAATATGATTAATACTGACAAATATGCCCTATGCGTAGACTATCATATAACATCGTAGAAGCCATGATACCACGATAATTCACACCTCAGTCTCGGGTGCCGCGACGAAAGCCAAGGCTGTTACACAGAGACGGCCTTGGCACAGCACCACTATAACTCCTCTTCTTCATCTCTCTCCTTTCCCTCCTCTTCCTCCTCACTCAGGCTTAGTGATGCGGAAGACGAAGACGAGACCCTCCTTGTCACAGAAATAGTTTGGGACGATGCGCCGCTCCACCTGAAGGAATTATGACCATCATTTCAAATACGTGACCTTCTCCCCCTGGCCAGCTCCTGACCATCTCCTTATACCAGAGTGTCGTGACAGGCGCCCATACAGTGAACAGCCCCGCCAGACAGAAGCCTCGATTAGAGTAAATGTTTTCTTGTACCAATGTTGCCAGATAGTTGTACTCAGCCTCTTATATTTACCAACTTCCGACCCCAAAACTGTCTCCTGGGGCTCAATAACTAGATTCATTTATATCTATCGTTAAAATAGTGAATTCCTGATGTTTCTTGGCAATAGTTATGTGTCAAAAAACGGTAAATACTATGCTCTGAGTACGATCATCTGGCAACGGTGCTCCCTACCTTCTTCCACTTCCCGTCTGCCTCCAGCTGGTCCATGTAAGGCTCCAGCTTGTCCTTGTAGGAAGGCACGGTCTGTAGGAACTCATGGCGCATCACGATGATCACGAAGCCTCCTGGAGTGCCGGAGAGGAGGAAATCAGTTAATCATTGGGGCATACGCTAGGGGGCGCGTCGTCTAGCCCACCCTAGGGAGACCGCCTCAAGGTTTACTCCAGGCAAATCTGAAGTCTCTATGTAGGCTCTTTCCCATCCTAGACGGCGCCTAAGTTCGCCTGTTTGAAAAGCCTCTCGTAAAAGTTGCTGGGATTACCATGAACTGTTTTGCGATCCTATAGTAGGAGTAGGTAGGAAGACACCTACCGAACGGGTGTGACCTACTCCCGGTGAGGATATATGGGAAGCGAGGAGGGTGCTGAAGCCCTTCAAAGACCCTTCCCATGTCCTCACTAACCGTTTCCCTTTTGTCTCATCAACACCAGAGAGCAGTTCAGCATGCTCTCTAAAGACAGTTCCTCTCTCTTTCTACACCACGCTACATTCACACAACACACACACCTTTTCCCCCCGCCTGGGGGGGGACCATAAATTCCCCTTCTGGCTGCCGACTTGAGAGGTGTCCTGATAACTCCTCGAACCTCCTCCTTATCAATTTCTGCAACATTCGCGGTCTTCGTTCTAATTTTAATTCTGTGGAACACCATCTCTCCTCCTCTAAACCTTATTTTCTCTTCCTCACCGAAACACAGGTTACTGAGGCTACTGACAGCAACTTCTACTCTGTTCCCTCTTACTATCTCTATCCTAAATTTTAATCCTAAGCTGGATGTTGCACCTACGTGCGCAGCGACATCACTTGCTCTCGTGCCCACGACCTTGACTCTTCTGAATTTTCCACCACCTGGCTAAGACTTCATTTTCATTCTATTACTATTATTGTTATAGTAATTGTAGTATATCAATGGAAAAAAAAAACCACGACAGATAGATCACGCCACCTTGTAGGAATGTCAGCTGTCAGTGTTTACCATCTCAGTTTGTATACAAAGCATTTCATCAAGCTTAGAGGTCACCTTGACATACGTGACCAATTGTAACTTCATTATTTTCCACTCTGTAACTTGTCACTCCTTCGAGAGAGCTCGCACGACACACACCTATCGTCTCGTCTCTCTCACCCACGCTACGCTGTATCTTAGGTTAAGAATATATTTCTTCTAAGACAGCAAGAGTTTCCCTTCACGCCCGCAAGTCCCCGCAACCAAGCGTTCACCAGTGGCAGACGGTGTCCCAACGCGCTCGAGCCCTTCGCTACCTAGTTCTCCTACAAGAGCTCCAAGCCACAAGAACTCACCAACAAATCCGGGGACAGGCGTAGAAGGAAGGAAGGAGTCAAAATCCCTGCTAAAGGCCAACTACAGGCCTACGCACTTCTACAAGCTCTCTACAGGCTAACAACCAGCCACTCCCAGCTCACTCCAAGCCCTCCGTGGTACGCAGAAGGAGGCACTCCCCGCAGAGCCCATAAGCTCCAAGCAGCACAGCGGCAACACCGCCGCTGCCGGGAGCATCGGCCCAAACCTCTTCCGGCAAACAGTCAACCAGGGCAAACGCGGACATCTCCCGGTGACTGCAAGCAGTACCCACCACCGTTACTACAAGGCGCTTTCTCAAGAGGTTGCACACCCAGGTTGCCATATCTACAACCGCTGCCCCACAACTATCAAAATAACAAGAGCATCGCTGCCGTCCTACGTCTGGCAGCAGTGTTCCGGCACCCGCCCTGCCACACACCTGCCCGACTACATCGTCAGCAGTTTCCAGCAGCCATTACGGGGGTCAGTCTCCACGCCATCAGTCAACCTTCTACGCGCTCCTGCCGCGGCCAAGGTCTTCCAACGCGACTCCAAAGGCTCCAGGTACCCCATGAGCGACGACATCCTTCGTCACCAGCTCTACGTCAGCTGAATATTATCGGTATTGTACCTGTTCCAAATATTTTCACAAGTGCAAACTCAGCAAAATTGCATCAGAGGCACGACTCTTTTAATTATGTGTATCTAACACTGTTAATCAGTCGTAATTGTGAGAGTAACGATCATTTGCGTACGGTATTGATCCTTCTTGTTGTCTGTTAGCGGTAAAACTGTGATTTCCCTGCTCTAATTCAAACTTCCTCAGTGTGCCCTTGCTCCGTTTTCTCTTCGCTGTTCGGGAGAAACCCGCACTTTAAGGGCATGCTCACTTATTTCTCCTAACCAAATAACGGCTGCGTTATTGGGTCATTATTTCATATAACCATAACATTATAACATTACATTATAACCTGACATTATAACCTTAACTTTCTATTACGTCTAACGGCCACCTTGCTTACCATCCCTTCTTGTTTTTAGGGGTACGGCGCAAACTTTTAACTCAGACGCGTTACGTTAATATTTACAGCAATTAAAATATGCTCATATATTGTAACTGATTTAAGCCATAATATGAATAAAGACACTCTCGCTAAACTCGGTGACACCTTTAAACAGTAAACGAGTCCCTCAGGTAAGGAGGAAGTGGAACACGGTTCAGGCACCAATGATCTTAAAGTTGTAAATTTACGTTCAGGTACTCAGTATTCCTCAATTCCAAACAGGGACCCTTCACCTCCGGGTTCTTCGGGATACTTAACCCCCACTCAACCGGTCACAATGCCTCCCAATCCACCTCCCCCTCCACCGTTTCGGGTCATTCCAACTCACGCCAGTTTTCGACAGTTCCTAGATCTATGTGAGTCTGCCATCGTAAATTCCTCCATTACGGAAGATCCTGATAAAATTGCATTCATTCGGTCCCGGTTACTACCAGGCTCTCGGGCACTAAATTTGATGCAGTCCTCAGCGTTTGCTTCGGTGGACATTGGAGTAAACTATGATATTTTTAAAAGGAATTTCATAAAAATCTCCGGAGGCGGGAGTAAACCAAGCTTCGTTAGACAGATCGCACACACGGTTGAGCCCCTCCAAAAAAAAAAAGTCCTCAACAAACCCGATTTGGGACGCCATGACTGAGGCAAATCAGCTGGCGGTTGACTGTGTCAAAAGTCTAGAAGACGCGCAATGGCTCTCAGGGGGCAGTATGCAAAAACACCAGGTGAAGACAGTCTTTGAGTTGCTTTTTTACTTATTTCATATTTCAGAGAAGAACCGCCGTTCTGCCCTTTCCTTGACCTTCAAACCGGGCGGGAAGTTGGTTGACTTCGTCTCAGAGTTAGAAGTCAAGGTTCAAGAACACACTCAGCATCAACCCCTCGCAACTGCCGCAGCATTGCAGGCACAAAGTAAGGCATCTCTCACCTGTAGTTTTTGCAAACAATCAGGACATTCCGAGAATTCTTGCTTCGCGAAACGTAGGGACTCAACACACTCAAGACAGGGATCTAATAGGAGATCAGGAGGTTACAGGGGTGGCCATCGCTCATCACACAGGAACCCTAGGCCAAACCATCAGCGGAAGGCTGCCTTTTGCCATGTCCACGGGAATTGTTTTCATGATTCAGACAGTTGTTATGCAATACAAAAGGCCAAGGAGGAACAGGAGAACAAGTCCTCGGCGGACAGTAATCCACACTCCTCCTCTTCTCAGAATAAAAAGGCATGACTTCGTGACAGCCCCAAGGCGTACATCGAAGTATCCCATAAGGACGATACTAATTGGGAGCAACTTGACTCAGTCATTGCCGCCTTGGGACGGACAAGCATAATTGCCCTCCCTTGCAAGGTGGGCAAAATTTCACTCACCTTAGCGGTAGACACAGGTGCGACAGTCAATGTAATCTCAGACTCCGCTTACAGGTCACTGACACGACAGGCGAGAGGGGGAAATTGGGCGCTCCAAGAGAACGACCTGAATGTGGTAGGCGTGACAGGCACCACTTTGGGAATCCTTGGGCGAGTACCACTAACAGTCAGCTTACATGAAA
This sequence comes from Eriocheir sinensis, assembly GCF_024679095.1. Lineage (NCBI taxonomy): Eukaryota > Metazoa > Arthropoda > Malacostraca > Decapoda > Varunidae > Eriocheir > Eriocheir sinensis. The sequence continues at coordinate 8,161,472 of NC_066531.1, forward strand.
AGGTATGTTCCTTTCGAGATTTCTTTTATGTATCTAGCAGGTTTGCCTTACCTGTGGATGGGAGCTTAGGATTATACGCCATGAAAGACCTGCACATAACCATAAACCCTGAAAGCAACGCGATTGTGTATCAAGGACGACGCATACAGGGGATGGTAAATCCATCGCCTATGTCACCTGTAATCCCGCCCTCAGAGGGGGAAAATGACCAACCCACCACAGACTCAGGGTCTCCCACCGCCCAAGTGTCACCTCTTATGGTCAAACCACACGAAAATATTACAGACTTGTGGCGGACAGTAACGGCAGTCGTAGAAGGTCCTCAAGTAGTTCCGGATCGTGCTGCAAAACTTGTTAAAATCCGGTTACCTAACGCTCCTCCAACGGGCAGTGATGTGTGTATCGACGGAGCACCACACATACACCGGGTGACGGTGGAGGTAACTCTCGCGATAGTCAAAGAGGGAGGTATTGCAGAGGCATTGGTAATAAACACGTCAGGATCCCCTGTATCCTTAAAACACGGGGTTAGATTATGCCAGTGTCTAGTGTATGGGAAAAATGTAGCCCCAGAACCAGCTGCATACCCTTCAGCCCAAGTCTCAGGCATAACCTCGGCGTGTCAGGCTTCTCCCGAACAAGACACAGCTAATTTAGAGGCATTCCTAAAAGTTGCACACAATTCCGAAATTAAGCCAACCTTAGTCCGGCTGCTGGAACATTATAGGGGGGCGCTTGCTCTACCAGGCGAGCCGCTTGGAGTTACGCAGTGTCCTGAACACAATCACATTAAGTTAAAACCCAATACCAATCCTGTATATATCAATGCATACAAGCTCCCCCACAGTCAGAGGGAAGTGCAACAACTTATATCTGATATGTTAGAACAAGGTGTCATCAAAGAATCGAACTCCCCGTGGAATTCACCCTTGTTTCTGGTTCCAAAGAAAGACGGTTCTTATCGTCCTGTGATTGATTTCCGGCGTGTGAACACCGCGACCGTGGATGATCATTTTCCGTTTCCCGTTCTTAGAGATCTTCTGATGTGTCTCGGTAGAGGAAATAAAGTCTTTGCGAGTCTTGATCTGGTCAGTGGCTACTGGCAACTGCCTATGGCCCCCGAGTCCCGTGAAATAACGACTTTCAGCACGCCTCATGGACACTATGAGTGGACGAGGATGCCGTTCGGACTCAAAGGAGCTCCCTTGACCTTCCAAAGGACAATGAACAGTATTTTTGGTGACTTGCTGGGCAACTGTCTATGTGTATTTAGACGACCTCATCATAGCAAGTAAAGACGTGCATGCACACATGGCAACACTAAAAGCAGTCCTACACAGACTTCAAGAGGTCGGATTAAAGCTCAAACTCACCAAATGTTAATTCTTAAAACCTCGGATCAAGTTCTTGGGGCATGTCGTGGACGAATTCGGCATCCACACAGTGGACGACAAAATAAAAGCTATTTCCGAGTTCCCTCAGCCAACGTCGGCGGACAAGGTACGGTCTTTCTTGGGAGACGGACGTTATTACAGGCCTTTCATAAAGGACTTCGCAGCACGCGCGAGTCCCCTAACCCATCTATTAAAGAAAGACGTACCATTTCAGTGGCTCCCAGCTCAACAAACGAGCTTTGAGGATTTAAAGAAAGCGCTTACACAGGCTCCGGTCCTTGTCTTTCCGGATTTCAAGGACCCCTTTCAGCTTTGTACCGACGCTTCGGCTAGTGGACTAGGAGCCGCTCTTATGCAAACAGATAAGTCCGGCAAAAAGCATGTAATAGCGTTCGCCAGTCGAGTACTAACAGCTCCGGAAAAGAACTATTCTGTTACCCACCTAGAGGCTCTTGCCATTGTGTGGGCTCTGAAGCATTTTCGAGACATAGTGATGGGGTACATAATTGTGGTGTATACGGACCACGCGGCCATAACTGATCTTTTCAAGGGAATAAACCTACACGATGGTTCTTAACGATCCAAGCATACAATCCGGAGATAAAATATATCACCGGGAAAACAAATGTGGTCGCAGATGCCTTATCTCGGAATATTCCGATAGGTGCGATTACCAACCCCAGAGGTCATCCACAACTTCACTTCACCTGAGCTACACACTGTTCAGCGAGACCACCCTGTGTGGAAGAGGTTAATTTAAGCCCTCGAGTCGGGAGACGAAACAAACCTTCCTGAATTGCCAGTTCCGTTTTCACAATTCTTCCTATCAGAGGACAACCTCCTTTGTAGGCCATGGCCAACCAAACCGGTACCTATAGAACAACTGGTCATCCCAGACAAATACGTCCCCGTGACGCTTAAGGGAGTGCAGGGCGCGAATATTCGAAAAATTCTGGGAAATGGGCGAATTTTAGGTATACATTTAAAAATAATCTCTATGATGGTGGCAACAATCCTACCAAGTTACAGAGCTGTATTTCTTTTCATTTTTTTTATACTGAATAAAATAGATAAAATATTGGCAACATCTGGCAACCCTATTACATAGAAAAAACATTACTTATATTGAAATAACGTCAAAATTTCGATAGATACTTCGTTTTTTGTTCCAGAATTGTGTTTATGAAGATAATTGGCAACTCGATCAACCAGCATATATCACGAAGACAGACTCTTTCAGCTTCAGTGCTCTTCAAAATGTCAGAGTGAGAGGATATTGCTCCTTGACCTCTCAACTTCTTACGCCACAGTTTTGATTCCTCGACCTGGACTAGTGCTGCAATCATGGGAAGAGTTAAAAGAAGCAAAACAGCGAAGCGTCAGAATGCAGAGAGGGCCCGTGAGTGCTTGAAAGAGAAACAAGGAGGAGAAACATCGAAGGAGGGTCGCGTCACACCTGCAGCCACTTCGCATGCTTCTACCAGCCACACCCACCCTCCACCGCCACAGCACTCAGTCTCACCTCACACTACTCATGTTCTCCTCTCACCTCAAACCTCGTCAGCAAAGAAGAGGAAATTGGAAGTTTACCAGACATCACAACCCTCAACCAAGACCACAGTTGATGACGAGAACTTGATTTTGAAAAAAAGTTATCTTGAAGAATTATTTACACATGTTACTTGCAGTCACTGCTTTGGGAAACTAAATGTGAGCTTTGTGAACAAGTTCTTGGACCATAAAATTGACTTAGAGTGTGCAGAGTGTGGTAAAAAGTATGGTGATTCAGATGTGAAAGACACTCCAGTGACGAACGCCATTGTGTACAGTACAATGGATGTAGGTTTAGGCTATGCAGGGTTTCATAAATTGACTGAGAACATGAGTATGAAGCCTCTGTATAAAAATTATGCAAACTTCCAGTCGCTAGCACTTGAGAAAACAAAGGAAAAGGCAAAAGAAATATTAAAAAAGAGTATTGAAGCAGCAAAACAACATTATGTACCTGACCAGCATGGAATTTATGACATGAAAGTGATATATGACGGGTCGTGGCAGAAACGAGGCCATACGAGTCTGCTAGCTGTTGGTGCTATCATCGACGCTGACTCTGCATGTGTTTTAGATTATGAGGTAGTCAGTAAATTTTGTGAAGTGTGTGGAAAGAAAAAAAAAGGTTTGGAGCAAAAGAAAGTGAGTCAAGAAGAGTTTGATGAATGGTTGAAAAATCATAGTGAACAATGTATGAAAAACTATGAAGGAAGTTCGGGAGGGATGGAAGCTGCAGCAGCTATGAAGTTATTTAGTAGGAGTTTGGACAATGATATGAGGTATACTGTATTTATCTCAGATGGGGACAGTTCAGCCTATAATGCTGTGTGCAGTATGAATGATGGAAAAGGACCATACAATGGAATTGAAATAGAAAAAGGTGAATGTATAAATCATGTGGGAAAGAGACTAGGCACAGCACTAAGAAAAGTAAGAGAACAAGTAATAACAGAAAAGAAAACAAAAACTAGAAGAGTAAAGGAGATGGGAGGGAAAGGAAAGCTGGCAGACTTTGTAATCGCCAAGCTACAGAAATACTATACTGCTGCAATTAGACGTCATGTTGGAGGGACAGTGGAGGCGCTTAGAAAGGACATTTATGCATCATTCCTCCACTGTTCATCGTCTGATAATAATCCTCAACATCACTTATCCCCTAAGACACCTGACAGTTATTGCTTTTACCAGAAAGCAATCGCAAACAACAAACCAATACCATCCCACAAGAACATGAAAGTCAGTTTCCTACTGCCAAGTGAACTTCGTCAGAAGGTTTGGGGAGAATACAGAAGACTGACTTCTGACAAGATTTTATCTGCTTGTCTACTGGGAAAAACGCAAAACCCGAATGAGCATTTACACTCAAGAATCTGGCGTTATTGCTCAAAATATAAGAATGCCAACAAGAAGATTCTTGAGTTCAGTGTTGCCCAAGCCGTCCGAGACTACAATGTTGGCTATGAAGAATGATTTGTTGTTCCCCTCCTTGGAGAGCCATTTACTAATATTCCAAAGTCTGCCCTCCAAAGGAGAGACAGAGTGCGCGAGAAGGAGAGGGCAGTGAAAAAAAACGTGGTTAAAGGGACAGACAGGGGAGACTATGAGGCTGGCGCCTTTTAACAATGGCAGCGCGGTGATTTAAAAACCGTCTCCTGTAAAGTTTATGTTTTGTTCTTTCTTTTGCCAATATCTTCGGTTATTTTCATGGGATTTTTGTAGTCTTTTTTTTATTTGAAAGAAAACATTGTGTTCTTCATTTTCTATAGATAAAAATAAAGGAAATTTGAAAATAAATTTTTCTTTGATTTATGAAACCTGAATTTTGCAGCATTTTTTCCTTAAGTACACAGAGAAATTAATAAAAAATCAGAGGTATGAGTTTGATGAAATGTATCCTATAAGTTTTGTTCCCTAGACTCTAAGCTTTAATTTCATATGAAGCTGAATGATGTGGAAGCATATCCCATAAAGTAATATAAGCTTCATTATATCTTCACTATAACCTCACTACACTTGATATATAAGTGGGAGGAATACAATACCTTGAGGAATTATGCACTAATGTAAGGGGTAATAATACCTAAGTTCATTAAAGAGATTGGAAAAAATCTTCGGACACGTTCACCTATATTGCATGCCAACAGGCCATATCACACCCATTGCGGGTCACCCAGGAAGAGACAAGACGCTATCTGTCACCAGACGAAAATTCTACTGGCCCACATTACGAGTTGATGTAGAAACACATGTCGCACATTGCGTCGTTTGTGCTAAGCACAAGGGGTTCGTAAAAGGGCCAGCACCTATGCTGCAATACCCAGTACCAGAGGCGCCATGGGATGTTGTTAATATAGACTTATTACAGCTCCCCCAGAGCCAACATGGTTCGCGCTACTTATTGTTGTGCGTCGACCAGTTCTCTAGGTTTCTAGTTCTAGCGCCTCTCAAGGACAAGACAGCCACACGCGTTGCCCATGCCCTCGTGACTCACGTGTTGTGTCCACATTCGTCTCCTCTAATTCTTTTGAGTGACATTGGCACCGAGTTTAGGAACACAGTATTGAGCGAAATATGCGCTCAGGTAAAATCACGCAATCCTTCATCACAGCTTACCACCCAGCTGCTAATGGGTTGGCGGAGAGGGCTAATAGGAAAATCTTACAGGTCCTCAGGCCTATCGTGAACGATCTCCACGATAACTGGGAGGATTGGCTATCGCACCTAGCCGCTTCCATAAATACGTCGGTAAACGACTCTACGGGGAAGTCTCCCTACCACATCTTATATGGGGTGGAGAAACGTCTTCCGTACGACTTCCTAACAAAACCACACCAACCTTTATACAACATTGATAGGTACGCGCAACAGCAGATGCATATGTTTTCCAAGATACACTCCGAGGTTAGGTGTACGTTAAACGCTACAAAGGTTGAAATGATGCCAAAACAAAACAAACAGGCCGTCCCGGTGGAATTAAAAGAGGGTGACACAGTCATGATTAAGCAAGCGGAAAGTTCAAAACTGGGGGTAAAATTTGTGGGTCCTTACCGTGTTGTTCGGAATGTCAGGGGAAATAATAGGTTCGAGGTTCTTGAGTCAAATAGTGGAGTTAGTCTAGAAGTTCACAGTGATCGTCTGAAAGTAATTCCCTCACCTTTGGACCTTGATATTGGTAATTCCCCTCAGAGTCAAATGTTCAACAAGATAACCCCAACACCCATAGCTATAACTTCAGACCACGAGTTTAAATACTTCATTCCCACCACTTTCAGATCATGATGTTGCGTTTTGTGATCATCTTGTTGTACCTCGGCTCCCTGCTTGCAACGACACCCATCCACCTGAAGCCTGGCGCCCTCACGGCACACAGAGGAGAGGTCTTCCTCATAGAAGATGTGCTCCTCGTAAAATATCTATATACTTCCTTGACCAACACCACAGACACAATCAGGATAGTCTCAGAAAAACTACTCGGTATGGCAGACGCCATACGGGTAACGAAGACTAAGGAATCAAAGGCACCTTCTAGTACCAACTCTGAATATTTTTCAACTACTGGAGGATAGGATTCTGTTCTTACGGCAAAAAGTTTATGAGGTAGACATGGATTATTGTTTTCACTCAGTTCACTCTCGGGTAAAGAGGGGGTTGCTCAACATCGTTGAGTCCGCCTCAAGTTCCTCTTCGGTACGGCAACCGACGAGAACGTGCGCGATTTGCGGGACCACTACTCTCATGTACTTTCCTTTGCTGCCCGAAATCGCAGGGTGATCAACGCCAATTGGAGAAAACTTGCGCGATTGCATACTCACATTGAGGAACTGCTAGAGCAAACAAATGAGATGGTAGAGGTTATCAACATAGTTGTCAAGCAGATCGACCAGGTGAATCAGTTTCTCCTCCTAGATCAGGCCTTGCATGTACTGGAAAACGTCATTAACTCTGTCGCAACGGCAAATCAGCAGGTTATTAGCAGCATGGTAGATGCGGCGCACGGTAGAGTCACACCTGCCTTGTTCCCTCTACACAATTTGAGAACGACTATCCATATCGGGTATCAAAATTATAGTCTCAAGCCTTTATTCACCCCAGACACGAGTCAATATTTTTACCCCTTGATCGAGTCCACCCTCATGCCCGATGCCATAATCATTCATGTTCCGTTTCAGACGGCGGACGTGTTTGAGGCCCATGAAATTGTTCCATTTCCCTTTTCCGCCAAGGACAGTGTGTTAGCCCTGGACACGTACCCGTCTCTTTTCTTAATCGCGGAGGATTTCGCTCTGTATTCAACGGGTAGCTACTCACTCTTGCAATATTGCAAGGAAACGGTCTTCAGGCGATTCTATTGCTCTGCGTTCTTTTTGCCTTCCTACCGGTCGGGGAGGAGTGTGCGAGATCGCCCTCACCCGAGTGAACGCGTCTGACGCTCTTTCCCTGTGCCCTTACAAGCAACTACCACCAACACCTGTTTTCCATAAGAACTTTCAGGGTCTGCAATATTTCTATTTTCCTCAGTCCTTCTATGTATCTGTAATCTGCCCGGAGGGTACCACTTATCAACGGGTTACTGGTCACTATGCCATAGCGGAAGCATGCTATATCCGCTCCACTAACATAACGTACCCGTCCCGGATCCGTCTGGTGTTCATGGCCAATATTTCCCATCGAGTGTTTCCTCTGCGGTCTCTCGATAACATTCATTTCTCCAGCATCTCTTATGTGACTAATTCCCTTAATTCATTATCTTTCGCAAACGAAACAGTTTGCAGAAACCCTGGAGGAAACGCTGCCTGAATACTTGCACCTCACCTACTTGTACCCTGGAATTTTTGTGCCAATGTTTCTGATGTTCGTCAGTCTCGTCGTCATGTGCTACCTTATTAGGAGGAACTCTGTCCTGCACGATTATTTGGTGGTTCAGACAAGGCGACAGGATGCAGGGAAGCCACTGGCTAGGTAGTTTTTTTTTCTCACCTAAGACAAAGGCAAGAAATCTGTCATTTCTCCTGCTCCTGTACCTTACATTGTACTATGTTCCCACCTATTGTTGTTGTTCTTCTTATTTTTTGGAATCTGGATGAGCATTTCATGTTCTGTAACTATGCCACTTGTTAACTACAGATACTTGTGTCTTTATGTTTCTCCATTTAGAGATTATTTCTCTGATTTATGTCGCACCCGCTGGTGTTACCTCTCATTATTTATGTCATTACTACACGAGTATTCCTGCTTAGCCATTGTTTTCATATACTTGTCCCATAAGCAGTCTGCTCAACATGTTCACACTATATCGGGTCCACTACTAATTAGATTTTTGGGGGGGTGTCGCGAGGTCGCGATCAGCGGTAGGTGACCGAACAGTGTTATAGTAATTGTAGTATATCAATGTATTATTATTATTACTTATTATCACCACGGATTAGGCATGCAATATCAATGGAAAAAATCCACGACAGATAGATCACGCCACCTTGTAGGAATGTCAGCTGTCAGTGTTTACCATCTCAGTTTGTATACAAAGCATTTCATCAAGCTTAGAGGTCACCTTGACATACGTGACCAATTGTAACTTCATTATTTTCCACTCTGAAACTCGTCACTCCTTCGAGAGAGCTCGCACGACACACACCTAGCGTCTCGTCTCTCTCACCCATGCTACGCTGTATCTTAGGTTAAGAATATATTTCTTCTAAGACAGCAAGAGTTTCCCTTCACGCCCGCAAGTCCCCGCAACCAAGCGTTACACCGTTACAACCTGAGGATGTACTTTTCCGATTTCCCGTGGAATGATTACTGCCTCCAGGAGAGAGACCCCTCTGTGTGTGCCCAGCGCATCTCAGAGGTGATTGTCCTTGGAATGGAGGCATACATTCCACGTTCTTTTTTTACTCCTCATACTAAAAATCCTTGGTTTAATCGTGCTTGTTCTCGTTCTATTAAAGATAGAGAGGCAGCTCACAAAAAGTTCCAGAGCCTTCGAACTCCCGCTAACTATGGCTTTTAAATTTCAGCCCGGAATCGGGCCAAATCTATTCTCTGACTTACCAAAACTGCTTTAATCAATAGAAAATGTCAACACCTTGCTTCTTCTAATTCTTCTCGTGACTTCTGGCATCTAGCCAAAAATGTCTCCTCCAATTTCACTTCTTACTCTTTCCCTCTTTTCCTTAACCCTGACGGAAGCACTGCCGTCTCATCTGTCTCTAAGGCTCAAACTTTCTGTAAGAACTCCACCCTGGACGATTCTGGGCATATTCCTCCTACTCACCCCCCCTCTGACTCCTTTATGGCCGTTATTAAGATTCTTCCAAATGATGTTTTATGCCCTCTCTGGCCTCAACTCTCAGAAGGCTTATGGACCTGATGGAGTCTCTTATTGTCCTTAAAAACTGTGCTTCCGTGCTGACACCCTGCCTGGTCAAACTCTTTCGTCTCTGCCTATCAATATCTACCTATCCTTCCTGTTGGAAGTATGCCTTTGTACAGCCTGTTCCTAAGAAGGGTGACCGTTCCAATCCCTCAAACTACCGCCCTATAGCTTTACTTTCATGTATATCTAAAGGTTTTGAATCAATCCTTAACCGGAAGATTCAAAAGCACCTTTCCACTTCCAACCTTCTATCTGATCGCCAGTATGGGTTCTGCAATGGGCGTTCTACTGGCGATCTTCTTGCTCTCTTAACTGACTCTTGGTCATCCTCTTTTAGCCATTTCGGTGAAACTTTCTCAGTTGCGCTAGACATATCGAAAGCCTTCGATAGAGTCTGGCACAAGTCTTTACTTTCTAAACTGCCCTCTTTCAGATTCTATCCCTCTCTCTGTTCCTTTATCTCCAGTTTCCTTTCCGGCCGTTGTATCTCTGCGGTGGTAGACGGTCACTGTTCTTCCACTAAACCTCTCAAAAGTTGTGTTCCAAAGGGCTCTGTCCTATCAGCCACTCTTCTTGTTATTCATCAGTGATCTTCTTAAAAAAACAAACTGTCCTGTCCACTCATACGCCGACGACTCCACTCTGCATTATTCAACTTCACACACGACTCCAGACTGGAGGCTGCAGAACGCTTAACCTCACACCTTGCAATCATTTCCGATTGGGGTAGAAGAAACCTTGTGTCCTTCAATGCCTCAAAAACTCAATTTCCCCACCTATCAACTCGACACAATCTTCCAAACACCTATCCGCTATTCTTCAACAACACTCAGTTGTCACCTTCTTCAACACTAAATATCCTCGGTCTATTCTTAACTCAAAATCTCAACTGGAAACTTCAGATTTCCACTCTCGCTAAATCAGCTTCCTCGAGGTTGGGCGTTCTGTATCGTCTCATCCAGTTCTTCTCCCCCGCACAGTTGCTGTCCATATACAGGGGCCTTGTCCGCCCTCGTATGGAGTATGCATCTCACGTGTGGGGGGGAGGGTGCTCCACTCACACCTTTTCTGGACAGCGCGAAGTCTAAGGCTCTTCGTCTCATCAGCTCTCCTCTTCCAACTGATAGTTTTCTACTTCTTAAATTCCGTCGCGATGTTGCCTCTCTTTTTATCTTCTATCGCTATTTTCACGCTGACTGCTCTTCTGAACTTGCTAACTGAATGCCTCCTTCCCTCCCGCGGCCCTGCTGCACACGACTTTCTACTCATGTTCATCCCTATACTGTCCAAACCCCTTGTGCAAGATTTAACCAGCATCTTCACTCTTTCATCCCTCACGCTGGTAAACTCTGGAACAATCTTCCTTCATCTGTATTTCCTCCTGCCTACGACTTGAACTCTTTCAAGAGGAGGGTATCAGGACACCTCTCCTCCCGAAATTGACCTCTCTTTCGGCCACCTCTTTTGATTTTCTTTTTCTCAGGAGCAGCGAGTAGCGGGCTTTTTTTTATATTATTGTTTTTTTTTTGTGCCATTGAGCTGTCTCCTTTTTTGTAAAAACACTTTCACACTCACACTCACTCACGCACGCACGCACGCAGGCACGCAGGCTCACTTACTCACTCACCGTTCTTTGCGACGCGCACCAGGTCGTCGAGGCCACTGTGTGAGATGTGACCTTCGCCCATACCGCCCGAAGTGACCACCAGGTCGTATGTGTCTGAGAGAGAGAGAGAGAGAGAGAGAGAGAGAGAGAGAGAGAGAGAGAGAGAGAGAGAGAGAGAGAGATGTAAAAGAAAAATACGTATATTAATCTTTACATATGAAACAACAACAATAACAATAATTCCACTCACACAGCTCTCCTGGACAGAGTGAAGTCTAAGGCTCTTCGTCTCATCAGTTCTCCTCCTCTTACTGACAACCTTCTACCTCTTAATTAAATTCCGCCGCTATGTTGCCTCTTTTTCTATCTTTTATCGATATCTTCATGATGACTGCTCTTCTGAACTTGCTAACTGCATGCCTCCCTCCCTCCCGCGGTCCCGCTGCACACGACTTTCTACTCATGCTCATCCCTATACTATCCAAAACCCTTATGGAAGCGGTAAACTCTGGAACAACCTTCCTTCGTCTGTATTTCCCCCTGTCTATGACTTGACATGTTTCAAGAAGTGTATCAAGACACCTCTCCTCTCGAAATTGACCTCTATTTTGGCTACTCTTTACTTTTATCTTTTATGGGAGCGGCGAGTAGCGGGCTTTTTTTATACTCTTTTTGTTGCCCTTGAGCCGTGTCCTTTGATGTAAAAAAAAAAACTACTAATACCTTTGGGCACGGTGGAGTGTCCGCTGCCGATAAACTCCAGGAAGTCGTTGGTATAGATGCCAGTCTCCCGCTGCTTCATCATGCCCTCCGACGGGTCCACAGCGTCTATGTGCCTGTGGGAGCGGCTGTAGTAGTTGTAGTAGTAGTAGAAGTTATAGCAGTAGTAGTAGTTGTTGGGAATCAGTAAATTTACCCTACCCAACAGTTAGGTCACTCGCAAAGTGAATAACACACCCGTCAGACAATGCCAAACAAACAAGTGCTTACCAGCTTTTAGGTGGTGAAGGTATCCAACAAGTAACTCCAGACAGCCGAACAAATAATAATCCTACCGGATCCGTGTAGTAAAATCTATCTGTCTCAAATAACTGCTGGGGGCACTTAGCTGAGAAGCGGGTTTCAAAAGATATTGTTGTCTCTGAAGTCTCGTTGCCGGGTGTAGTATCCCTCAGTCAGTTAATAGAAGGCACACTGCGTCCGATTTAATGGGTGGGCTGCAGTGCCTTGGTCTTTACTTTGTGAAGGCCGGTGGTGGAGTGAGAGAAAACCAACCACGTGGGTCTGAAGCGATAATTTTAATTTCTCTCGCCAGGTGGCGTGGCTTTCCTCTCTTTTCCATCGGTTAAATTACCCTTGCTCTTTAATTTTAATTCAGCAAGAACAATTAGTTATTATTTCATGAAAGGAAACATTTCACTATTGTTATTCCTTTCATGGTAAATATGGTTAGTCTTAAGGCAGTGAATAAGTTGATTATGTCTCGGTTTGGGAGCCGATGACCGAAGTATTCAAGTAACATCGAAGGCTTATTTGAGCTCAGACGATACTCATAGTTGGCTTGAGCTCTCGGCCCGAGACTAGTTCCATAAGGGAAATAGTTAATTTGTCTAGTCCCCCGGTTAACTGGCCTAATTCCTAACATAGTATAGCCTATCGATTTTAGCTTGAGCCCTTGGGCGCGACACAAGGATTCCCCACGAGATCGCGCTGGTGCCACATCACTCCATTACTCTCCTCAGAGAGGGTATCTCTCTCTCTCTCTCTCTCTCTCTCTCTCTCTCTCTCTCTCTCTCTCTCTCTCTCTGCATGGCTGCGCAGGGCGCAAGAGTGAGATCTACTTCATTTGTCCATTGTGGCGTAACGTTGAATGGTGCGGCCTGGCGCCTGTTGCCAAGGTCCGTCAGGCGGCAAAGTTGCATGAGCCACGTTGCCAAGTGATATGGAAGGTTTACTGAGTCGTTGTCTTTCCCTCTAATCCCAGGTCGAGTGCCCCAGTCTGCGGGATCTGCGAGATCAGTACCTCTCCCGGTGTCGTGATGTACATGGGAATTTTTCCCTTTCCCTAATGCTGGGTGAAAAGGCGTTCACCCCTGGACATGACGTCATGGGGTATCTGCAGTAGATGGGCATACTCCATCTCTTGTAGGGTCTCTTCATAGAAAGTTCTTTGTATTTCACTAATGCATTTTTAATAAACATTTTATTATATTTTAAACTAGTGCTATATCTGAATGGACCATTTCAAAACTATCTTCCTAATAACTCTTATCACCCTTAGATTATTTTAATTATTTGCCTTCCATTTTATTACTCCGGTGCCATATGACCAAGATGTTGCGGCGCCATGAAAGAAACTCTATATCAATCAATCAATCAATCCCTCTAATCCCAAGCCATTCATAACACCACGCAGTCGTATTATGAATGTATGTAAATTCCATAAATAGATAACGTACAGACTAACAGTGAGACAAAACGTCATGCGCAGGTCATCGCTAGATCTGTAAACAATGGGGGTTTCCCCGGGCCAAGTCACAGGGCTCAATTTTAAGTTAGAGTTGATGGACTATAGTAATGCCGCTCCTGCCCGCTCCCAGTTCCCACCCAGCGCCCCTGCCTCTACACAAGCAGCTGTAATTTCCAACACATCATCTTCATCTCTTGGCGTTAGACTCGTGTTGAGGCTGAGGCACTGGCAGGCAGGAGGGAGTGGACTGGAGGATATTTAAGTATGGTGACCGGACATCCCCCTGTCTGCGGCCCTGCGGCACCCACCTGAAGCCTTCCCGGTGGAGTTCGCGGCCCACGCAGCCCGTCCCAGCGGCCACGTCCAGCACCCTGGCCTTAGCTCGCCGCTCCGGGGGTACCCAACGCAGCGCCTCTTCCAGCGTGATGGCGGGGCCACGGTACCCGCCTTTCCAGATCATCTAAGGGGACGGGGAAGCGGGTGATTACAGGTGGGTACCCCAGGGGCCGCATCACTTCACTCCCGGACCTCAAGGAGTAGTCGCCGGTTTAACGCAAAATCATTCCAGCGATACCCCATGATTCTGCGTAGGCACTTGGTACCGAAGGCATCTCTCTCTCTCTCTCTCTCTCTCTCTCTCTCTCTCTCTCACCATCTCCTCGTAGTTCTCGGACCACTCGTCGTAGCCGGCCGCCATCTCCTCCGGCGTGACCCCCGCCCTGTGGACTTTCGCGATCACCCTCATTGCCACGTCGCCCCGACTGCCGCCCTCAGACATTATCCTGCAGCAGGGAAGAGACAGAAGAATCACAGGCAGGGCATGAATACAGTACAGTATAATTCCTTTATACATCCTTTATATATTTACAATGGTAGGTACAGTTTTCTAGCCCCGCGCCACACTCCTCGCTGATTTGTCGGCTGGCTCTCAAGCTCCGCCCACCTCCATGGCAAGTGTGGCCCGCCTCTCTCTCTCTCTCTCTCTCTCTCTCTCTCTCTCTCTCTCTCTCTCTCTCTCTCTCTGGAATGGAATAGACTAAGCAATCACATAGTTAGTGCAGCGACGGTAGCTTGGTTTGAGTAGACTGGATAGCTACATGGACGAGGATGACAGGTGACAGTGAGGTGTGGGTGCAGTAAGGCTCTCCGGCTTATTGCACGGCCAGCTGAAGTTGCTCACTCTCTCTCTCTCTCTCTCTCTCTCTCTCTCTCTCTCTCTCTCTCTCTCTCTCTCTCTCTCTCTGTGTGTGTGTGTGTGTGTGTGTGAGAGAGAGAGAGAGAGAGAGAGAGAGAGAGAGAGAGAGAGAGAGAGAGAGAGAGAGAGACTCGTGATCAGGGTGTTATGAATGAACCCCACACACACACACACACACACACACACACACACACACACACTCCCAGGCTTCACGGTCTGACAGGGCGGCAGTTCGAGCCCGCTCAGGCCGGATTCTTTCCGTTGACTAGGAGTGGTTACTATCCCCCCTTGAGCAAAGGGGATGGGGTGTGTGGTGTGTGAGGTCCTGGCAGTACCCATAGATCGACGATAAAGAGCACTTGCTCATGTCGGGAGGATACCTGCTGCTGGCGATTACGAGACCAACGCGTGATCAGGTCGTGGTGAATTACACACACACACACACACACACACACACACACACACACACACTTTACACGTGGCAATTCCTGGCCGGCAATACACCCGCGACGATCTAGCCGCTAAACCGGCTGGGTGCTCTCGGGAGAAAGTACCTTCACACGTGGGAGGAGCCGCCGGGAGCATCAAGACGTAAACTGCTAGTAAATGCAAGGGCATGAATTCACCCCAGACACCCCAAAAGGCTACTACCATATCTTAAAACCACAATGAGTTTGGTCCATCAGCCTAATATTGTAGAAATACTTTACGTAAACGAGTTTTATCATAAGTAGTATTGATTGATTGATTGATTGTTTATTGTTGCATTTAACAACAAAGGAGAAGGGAGGAACATGCCATCCCAACCCCTAGGCATTACATAGTGTGATTATATAATACACGAAAATAACCGTTCCTTATACCTCCTTCGATATCTCGCAAAGAGATAAACATTTCCCTCAGTGTTGCTGCCACTCTCAAAAGTTGTTTTGCGCAGACTCTGCTTCTTGTAGAGCTTATCTTGTGGGTCCCACAAGTGTCGATGCTGTCTCACTTCCTCTAGCAATGCCACCTCGGCCTCCCGGCTCCAAATCTTGTTATCTGCATCTGTCATTTCTTGTTTTATTGGCGCCGACATGTTGTTTACCTGGGCGCCAGTCGGCAATACAAGACGGACACGCTCAGCTGCAGAGAACTTGCCGCGAGAAGAGCTCCCAGACCCAGACCCAGACCAAAAATGCTGCCGCGCCTGTATTGCCAGCCGCGAATTGCCAAGTGTAAAGCCGCCTTTAGAGGTGAGGTTCGTGATTTAAATGAGAAGAGATCGCAAGAAGAGAAGAGGGAGTTTTTTTGGAGAGTAATGGATATGAAAGTGAGAAAATAGTTCATAGGGTCGAGAGGAAGAAGGGAATAAAACTAACAGAAAAGGAGAAAGGGTGGAAAGTGACATATACGAATATTAATGGAATAGTTTCATCGTAGATAGAATTAACGACTATTTGAGAGACAGAGAACCTGATATTGTGGGGCTGACGGAAACTAAGTTGTGACTCAATTGAGGTGGTGGGGATTGGAGAAGGTGCAAACAACATATGGAGGAGAGACAGAAAGATAAAACAGGGAGGAGGTGTGATGTTAATGGTTAAAAAGGCATTAAGGTGGAGGAGGTAATTGAGGGTGAAGGCTTGACAGAGGTGTTGAAAGTGAAAATTGTGGGTGCTGAAGGAAGAAGGAGGCATTATGTAGTAGGGTATGTGCCCCATGAACAAGCGTATGGGGTTGCGGGAATATAAACAAATGATACAAGAGACGGTGAGTTGCAAGGATGAAATGTTGAGGGCGTGTGAGAGAATACTTATAATGGGTGATTTCAACTGCATGGAGGTGGAATGGGAGGATTGGCAGACGCAGGAGCAGACGAGTCGTGGGAGGAAGACTCCTGCAACTGGCAGTGGAACATGTGCTGA
The DNA here is from genome assembly GCF_024679095.1 of Eriocheir sinensis. Taxonomy (NCBI): domain Eukaryota; kingdom Metazoa; phylum Arthropoda; class Malacostraca; order Decapoda; family Varunidae; genus Eriocheir; species Eriocheir sinensis. The sequence goes on from NC_066531.1 coordinate 8,177,968, forward strand.
CTCAGTGGATCAAGGAACATACCAGATTCGGGAAAGAAGGCGAGGCATCAAGACTAGACCTGGTATATATTTAGTAAGGCGCCGGAAATAATAGAAAATCTTAACGTAGATTGTCCAATAGCGAAGAGTGACCATGAGGTTGTGGAATTTGAAGTATCAGAAAAGAAAACGATTGACCGAAAAGAAAATCACAAAATTGGGAGAAGCAACTACTGTGACTTTGTTAGCATGAGAACCTTTTTTGAAAATGCAAATTGGAGTGGGCTGTTCAAAGCCAAGAGTACACAGGATAAGTGGGAGGCGTTTTTAAAGCTATACAAGGAAACCGAAAATAGATATGTCCCCAAGGTAACCAAAAAGGATGTTGGTAAAAAGGAGTGGTTGAACAAGAGATCCGAGATAATTAGAAAGAGAAAAGAGGAAGCTTGGAAGGGATGGAGGAGACGAAGAAGAATCAACTCGTGGAACGATTTTAAACAAGCAAGGAATGAATATACAAAGATTAAAAGAAAAAAGGAAATATGAAAAAGATATAATCGACAAGTGAAAAGACCTACCCAAACTATTTTATAGACGTGTGAACGGCAAATTAAAAAATAGAGAAAAAATCGATAAACTGAAAATGGATGAAACCACATATGAGGACCCAGCAAAGATGGCAGAGGTGATGAATAACAGCTTCCATAGAATTTTACAAAAGAAGAATTTGTACAACCCCCGGGCCAAGAAAAAGGAAGGTTATGCAAGAGATTCAGTTAACGGTGCAGGAGGTCAAAGAAAGTTTGAACAAATTGGATGTAAGAAAGGCGACGGGGCCGGATGGAGTATCAGGGTGGATTTTGAAAGAATGTAATGATCAACTTGCAGAGAAACTGCACTCCATAATGAGTGCCTCTCTGAGTGAAGAAAAGGTACCACAAGATTGGAAGAGAGCAAACATAGTACGGTACCGATTTTTAAGGGAGGCAAGAGAGCGGACCCATTAAATTACAGACCGGTATCACTCACTAGTGTGGTTGCGCAGGTATGTGAGAGACTGGATAAAACCAGGTGGCCGGAGTTCTGAGAAAGTGAGAAACTTATCTCGGATTTCCATCGAGAGAGAGAGAGAGAGAGAGAGAGAGAGAGAGAGAGAGAGAGAGAGAGAGAGAGAGAGAGAGAGTGCACACGTTCACACGTGAATGCTGATGAAGGAGCGGAACATCAAAGTCTCGACTCTAGATAATACGCCTCGTCTTCTCTCTGGTGTTATTATTTTGTAGTGATATCTTGGTTTAACATGTTTTACATACACATGCTACACTTATTTTCACCTCTTAATTATGGATAAAGCCTCCCTTACACTTCCTGAATAGCAGTGAACCTCTTCGCCACTCACAGCCGAACACGACGAACATCGTTTATTCACAACAACACTTGAGTAGCACTACTGCGACGTTGCCGGTTGGAGGGAAGGCTTACCACAGTGGGTACAGGAACTCATTTCCGCAAATGTACCAGGAACATCAACAGCTCTCTCCTCCTGAATTTAGCAAAATCCAGAAAGTTGAGAATTGCGGGTTCCTGGTACCAGAGACCAGAGCTGCACCGCTGGACTTGATATAGCGATGCCGGAGGTGTAGCTAAGGAGATCGACCACATTCTCGTAAATATTCGTTGGAGGATCCTTCAGAACTGCAGGGTTTACCGGAGTGCTCCGTTCTTTGCAACTGATCATAGGCTTGTTGTTGCAACACTGTCGCGTAGGACTAGAGCTCTCCTGAGGAGAGACAAGGAGAGGTATGTCAGGAGTCTCGCTGAGGAAGTCGAGGGCCATTTAAATGCGAATGACCCCCGACCTGCTTATCGAGCCGTGAAGATGCTCCGCTCCAAGTCTCCCTCTTATTAGGTGAGCACTATCCGAACAGCTGACGGCTGCCTCGTGCCTTACATGAATGGGCAGAGGGCACGTTGGGCTGAGAACTTTGAGCAGCTGTACATGGTGGACTCTCCACGTCGGCAGCTTCCAGTTGCTGGGTTACAAGTGGTGGATGCTGACCCACCCATTGACGAAAGCTCATCCTCTCTGGTTGAGGTCAAAGAGGCTGTGGCTAAGTTGAGGGGTGGGAAGGCATTTGGCATGCTGTCCGGATCTTCAATCAACCTTAACTTCAGCAACTTCGGTCAAGAGGAGCACCGGGAGGCAGCATGGGCCAAGCAAGTCATACATCACGCCAGCCACCATAAATAAAATTAGCTTGCGCCACTAACAGGCTGGGGCCGTCTATAACGCCTCTCAAAAAACCCTACCGGCGCTACAGACACCACAAACAAGTGTAGCAAATCTGAGGCATTCCAGTGGAAAACAAGTTCGCGGTCCTCGGCCTGTGTTTCTGGAGTGACGGGAAGAAATGTTGTGGGCAGCCCGGCGTGGCGATAAATCTCATCAATGTATTTTACTCTATCCGATCCTGATCTCCGCATGCGCAGAACCCATTGTTTACTATCACAGAGTGTTGATATTAGTTTGTCCAGGCAAGATGGCGGAAATACAGCATGCTAGTTTTCATGAGAGAATGGCCAAATTCCAGGATGACATTCAAGGGTTATCACATTTATCACATTTACCGACATACAAGGGGTATAGGTTATCACATTTATTACATTTACCGACATACAAGGGGTATAGGTTATTACATTCATTACATTTACCGACATACAAGGGATATAGGTTTATCACATTTACCGACGTACAGGGGGTGCAGGTTATCTCACCAATCACATTTACCGACGTACAAAGGGTGCAGGTTATTTCACTTATCACATTTACCGACATAGGGGAAGGTGGGGCAAAACGGCACCCTAAAGGTTTCACTCCAGATTTTGCAGTAATTTTGTACTAAATTCAGAGATAGCTGGTGTTTTTGCAATCTTTATTCATCATTAAACAAAATAAACTCTCTTTGGAAGAACTACTTTGGATCCTTTACTCATGAATTAAAAAAAAAAAAATAGCCAAAAGTGGACCATTTTGTACAACGGTCGGGGCAAAACAGACCTCACGTATGGGGCAAAAATGGCCCTCATATGGAAATGCTTGGTAACATGCCAAACATACGTTTTGTCAGAGAATCACATTTGAAAGATTACTTAACAAAACTAAAATAATCTAGTTCTTATTCCATTAGAAAACAATTGCTCTTAGGCTCAGTAGCATGAACAACAATGAATTCCAAATGAAAAGTGATATTACCTTCCTGAACATCAAGTTCTTATTCCATTACAAAAATAAATGATCTGTGGCTCAATAGCATGAACACCAATGAACTCTCATGAAACTACTCACAAGTGAAAGTGAAATTACCTTTCTGAACATAAAAGTTCTTAATGCATTACAAAAATAATTGTTATTTTGCTCAATAGCATGAACAACATGAACTCACAAACGAAAAGTGACATTACCTTCCTGAACATAAAATTAATATTCATATAAAAGAAACAGAGAACACTTTGTCCTTATCTTTGTTCACTGAAGTTGTGAGTTAGTTAGCAGCAAAAAATAATTATTATTATCAAGTGGGCCGTTTTGCCCCAAGGGTAATGAAAATGTTAACAACAATCTCAGCGGAACAATGGCGGTGCAGAAAAATGTTTCAGTAGTCAGACTCATGCACAGAGTAATACCAAAGAATCATGCAATAACACATGAAATTGTGAGTCACAGTACTCCTATAAACACGATTTTATCAGACCCTTACCATGTTGGTGGTAGCGAGTGTTCTAAGTGCTAATCGGTTCACGGATATAGAAAGTCATATCCGCCAGGGTTACTTTATTGGACAGAACTTACACACCTCATCATCACAAGGACAACACATATGATAGGTGTTTGTTTGTGTATGCGTTTGTGTGAATGTTGTTTGTGTAGGCTAACATTTAAGTGTTGGTGTATGTGTGGAACAATGTGTAACGGTGGACAACAAGAGAACGTGGACGGACAGTCAAAGGTAAACAAGTAACAAGAGATAAACAATTAGACGCACAAGAAACAGCGAGACGGGAGCACGAACGAAAACATTGACACAAAATAAGAATGAACAATGAGTCTATACTGCAACGCCCCATTTTCTGTTTTCACTGGAAGAGAGCACGCGACTGCTTGAGCGGTGGCTGCTACAAGTACTCCCCCCCAGTGACGAGGAAGGAGGAACGAAATCTTCCCAGGTGCGGGGGCGCTGTGGCAGACTTTGATGCGTTGCGGTGTGTAGTGTTGCGCGGTGAGTTGCGCTGAGTAGAGTTGCGTTGAGTAGTGTTCAGCTACGGTGAGTCGAGCTGAGGTGAGTAGTGCAGTGACAACAGCTACAGTAAGTCGAGCTGGAGCTGGAGTGAGTAGTGCGGTGACAACAGCTACGGTGAGTCGAGCTGGAGTGAGTAGTGCGGTGACAACAGCTACGGTGAGTCGAGCTGGAGTGAGTAATGCAGTGACAACAGCTACGGTGAGTCGAGCTGGAGTGAGTAGTGCAGTGACAACAGCTACGGTGAGTCGAGCTGGAGTGAGTAATGCAGTGACAACAGCTACGGTGAGTCGAGCTGGAGTGAGTAATGCAGTGACAACAGCTACGGTGAGTCGAGCTGGAGTGGTAATGATGCGACAACAGTGAGTCGAGCTGGTAGTGAGTGCAGTGACAACAGCTACAGTAAGTCGAGCTGGAGTGAGTAATGCGGTGACAACAGCTACGGTGAGTCGAGCTGGAGTGAGTAATGCGGTGACAACAGCTACGGTGAGTCGAGCTGGAGTGAGTAGCGCGTAGGAGACAGCTACGGTGAGTCGAGCTGAAGTGTTGAGCAGCGATGAGTTGAGCAGCGAGGGGTTGAGCAGCGAGGAGTTGAGCAGCGTGAGGTGGGCTGCATGAGGTGGGCTGCGTGAGGTGGGCTGCGGTGAGTTGAGTGGTTGGCTGTTTAATAGATCCTGGAAGGCTTGAATCCGCACTCCCGAATCGCGAACCACGTAGACGGGTCCTGAGCAGAAGAGTGGTGCTCTGAAGGACACCGCCGTAGTAGAGGAAGAGTTGCATGTCGTCGTCAGGTATGGTGAAGTCGAGCAGCGTGGAGATGGGCGAAAGGCACTGGCGTAAACGCGCCGGGGGCCACGGCAGTCAGAGAGTGCGTCGAGGGAACTGCGTGTGAAGGCGCTAGCTGACAGCGTGTCAGGGGCCTCGGCAGTCGGTGAGAGTAGAACGACTGCGTGTATTAAAGGCGCCAGCTGCCAGCGTGTCAGGGGCCTCGGCAGTCCGTGAGGGCGTCGAATGACTGCGTGGTAAGGCGCTAGATGCCAGCGTGCCAGAGGCCACAGCCAGTTGAAAAGTTAGGGGCGCTAGCATGTGCCAGGAGCCGCGGCAGTCGTGAGTGCGTCGAACGACTGCGTGGGAAGGCGCTAGATGCCAGCGAGCCGGGGGCCACAGCGAGTTGAAAAGTTAGGGGCGCTAGCATGTGCCAGGAGCCGCGGCAGTCCGTGAGAGTAAAACGAACTGCGTGTACTGTAGGCGCTGGCACGTGCCAGGGGCCTCTGTGGCTCGGCGAGTGAACCAGTGTTCAAAAAGGCACTGTAACACAACACTGTACGCTTAGTGGGTAACACTGTGACACTAACTGTTGCTGGGGACGTGCTGCACTGAACTGTTGCTGGACACACTGCACTGTACACAAGGATCCACAAGTGTAGGATAATCCAAGACGGCGGTGGTAGATCCAGGAGGCGGTGGTTAATCCAGGGGGCAGCTAGTAATCCCAGTGGGGTGTCACACTGTGTCTGCGTGTACACTGAGTCTGCGGTGTGTGGTGGCGTATACACTTTGTCTGTATGGCGTGTACACTGAGTGTGTGGCACTGTGTGTCTCAGTAATATGTCGCACTGTGTTTGAGTGTTCACTGAGTCTGTGTAGTGTGTCACACGATGTGCGTGTCTCAGTCGCCTGACCAGCAGAAGGGAGGAGGAGGGGTGGGGGTGGGTGGGTGAGCGCCGGGAGAAGCACCATGGGGCACAAAAGATGCCTGAAGGGCGCTGAAGATGCCTGGAGGCGCACAGAGGGAGCCTAGAAGAGGCGCACAGAGGGTGCCTGGAAGAGGCGCACAGAGGGTGCCTGGAAGAGGCGCACAGAGGGTGCCTGGAAGAGGCGCACAGAGGGTGCCTGGGGAAGGCGCACAGAGGGTGCCTGGGGAAGGCACAGAGGGTGCCTGGGGAAGGCACATAGGGTGCCTGGGGAAGGCGCAGAAGGCGCCTAGGGGAGGGCGGGGGAAAACCCTGAAGGTGGCAACTACGCCTATGGCGTAATGTTTCTCCCGACCTGAGTGCTCAGCCCCACGAACCCCGAATGGAGGTGAGGATTTTTGCCCCAGGAGAGGGCGGACGAATGGACAAGTTACCCTGCCCAGGTCCTCCACTCTAGGAGAGAGTGCCCTTAAAACGGCACCGGCTATAAGCCACCTTGAACCATAGCAACACTCCAGGGTCACCAATAGTTGGTGGTAGCGAGTGTTCTAAGTGCTAATCGGTTCACGGATATAGAAAGTCATATCCGCCAGGGTTACTTTATTGGACAGAACTTACACACCTCATCATCACAAGGACAACACATATGATAGGTGTTTGTTTGTGTATGCGTTTGTGTGAATGTTGTTTGTGTAGGTTAACATTTAAGTGTTGGTGTATGTGTGGAACAATGTGTAACGGTGGACAACAAGAGAACGTGGACGGACAGTCAAAGGTAAACAAGTAACAAGAGATAAACAATTAGACGCACAAGAAACAGCGAGACGGGAGCACGAACGAAAACATTGACACAAAATAAGAATGAACAATGAGTCTATACTGCAACGCCCCATTTTCTGTTTTCACTGGAAGAGAGCACGCGACTGCTTGAGCGGTGGCTGCTACAACCAATAGATCAGCTGGTGATAAAATATTCTGGGATTTTTCACACACAAACAAACGACGGCGTCCAAACTTGCCTCGATGTTGCAGCTGACTAATGAGCCGAGGAGTAAGTCCATATCATTATCAATAGCTGGCAGAAGCTAAAAAGACAGAAAACGGGGTGGTCCATATTACCCACCTATGCCATTTTGCCCCACCTTCCCCTACAAATGGTCCAGGTTATCTTATTTATCACATTTACCGACATACAAGGGGTGCAGGTTATCTCATTTATCACATTTGCTGACATACAAGAGGTGCAGGAATCAACTTTCATATTTCACGCATTTTCCAAATTCAAAACATACGTCATCATTTACTTTCATAAAAAAACAAATATAAACTCGGGTGGGACAGATCACAATAAGTAAGCGAGAAAAGACATGGTACCGTGCCGAAAATAATCCGCCCTGTGTATGTAAACAAAGTCCGCGCATGCGCAGATCAGGATGGGATGTTCACCCATAGCGGATCGTTGGCAACACTGCTTACATCACAATGGCCGCTTCCCCGCTCCAACCAAAACAAATGTAGGCTATGCCTTTTCACTGGTGTTCTAATGCGATTCTGTTGATTTCTCGACCTCATTTAAAATGCTTATTAGTCGATTTCATGCTCCCCCACCCAAAAAACCCGTGTTCCCACAGGTCCCCCAAGATCGTTTAAGGAAGGGGATAGGCATAACTTGAAAAGAGGCATAACTCGAAAAGTAGACATTTGCGACGGAAATGAGGAACAAAATCACGGAATTCTCTACATCTATCACCAGAAAAACATGAACCACGTGAGAAAATCGTTGGTTGGGTGAAACCGTAAATTGACCAAAAAAAGTTACTGCAAAATAATAGCAGTTTTCTTAAATGCATAATAATAACTTAGTATTCGTCAATGCAAAGTAATGGCTTAGTTTCATAAATGCAAACGAATCGCTTAGTATTCTTAAATGCAAAATAATAGCTTTGTAATTCAATTCAATTCACAATAGGCTACTAGTTCCCTAGTAGGTAGTGGAGTAGGTAGGAATACACCTACCGAACGGGCGCAAGCCACTCCCGGTGAGGTATATATGGGAGGTGAGAAGGGAGCTGAAGCCCTCCAAAGACCCTTCCCATGTCCTCACTAACCGTTTCCCTATTGTCTCACCAACACCGGAGAGTAGTTCAGCATGCTCTCTAAAGACAGATCCTCTCTTTATCCACACCACACTACATTCACACAACATATACACCTTTTCCCAAAATTAAAATTTCAAAATGGCGCACATACACCAAGCCTCGGAGTCCCCGCCTGGGGGGGGGACCACAAATTCTCCCAGGGAGGACTCCCCTTCTGGCTGCCGACCCGAGAGGTGTCTTGATAACTCCTCGAACCTCTTTCTTCTCAATTTCTGCAACATTCGCGGTCTTCGCTCTAATTTTCATTCTGTGGAACATCATCTCTCCTCCTCTAAACCTCACCTTCTCTTCCTTACCGAAACACAGGTTTCTGAGGCTACTGACAGCAGTCTCTACTCTGTTCCCTCCTACTATCTCTATCCTAAATTTCAATCCAAAGCTGGATGTTGCGCCTACGTGCGCAACGACATCACTTGCTCTCGTGCCCACAACCTTGACTCTTCTGAATTTTCCACCATCTGGCTAAAACTTCATTGTCATTCTATTACTAAATACATCTGTGCTGTTTATCTCTCACCTAACTCTACCAACTATGTAAAATTCTTTGACTATTTGAATTCTAAAGTGGAGCACATCTTGACCCACTCTCCCTTCGCTGAAATCTCCATCCTAAGAGATTTCAATGTTCACCACCAACTTTGGCTTTCATCCTCTTTCACTGACCATCCTGGTGAACAAGCCTACAACTTTGCTAACCTCAACGACCTAGAGCAGTTGGTCCAGCACCCTACACGTATTCCCGACCGTCTTGGAGATCGGCCCAACATTCTAGACCTCTTCCTTACCTCAAACCCTTCTGCTTATTCTGTCAAACTGTTCTCTCCGTTGGGCTCCTCCGATCACAATCTTATTTCTGCATCCTGTCCTATCGCTCCTGTACACCCTCTGGACCCACCGAAGAGGCGATGCTTCTGGCATTTTGCTTCAGCTCGGTGGGACGACCTGAGGATGTACTTTTCCATTTCCGTGGAATGATTATTGCTTCCAGGATAGAGACCCTCTGTGTGTGCTCAGCGCATCACAGAGGTGATTGTCTCTGGAATGGAGGCATACATTCCTCGTTCTTTCTCTACTCCTCACGCTAAAAAGCCTTGGTTTAATCATAAGAACATAAGAACATAAGAACGCAGGAGTCTGCAAGAGGCCGGTAGGCCTGTACGAGGCAGCTCCTTTTGCTTGTTCTCGTGCTGTCAATGATAGAGAGGTAGCTCACAAAAGGTACCAGAGCCTTCAAACTAATGCTAATTATGAACTTTACATTTCTGCCCGAAATCGTGCCAAATCTATTCTCCGACTAACCAAAAATTCTTTCATTAATAGAAAATGTCAACACCTTGCTTCTAATTCTTCCCGTGACTTCTGGCATCTAGCCAAAAACATCTCCTCCAACTTCACTTTTTCATCTTTCCCGCCACTCCTCAGTCCTGACGGCAACACTGCCGTCTCATCTATCTCTAAGGCTGAACTCTTCTCTCAAACTTTTTCTAAAAACTCCACTCTGGACGATTCTGGGCATATTTCTCCTACTCATCCCCCCTCTGACTCCTTTATGCCTGTTATAAAGATTTTTCAAAATGATGTTTTCTATGCCCTCTTTGGCCTCAATCCTCAGAAGGCTTATGGACCTGATGGAGTGCCTCCTATTGTCCTTAAATACTGTGCCTCCATGCTGTCACCCTGCCTGGTCAAACTCTTTCGCCTCTGCCTGTCAACATCTACCTCTCCTTCTTGCTGGAAGTATGCCTTCATACAGCCTGTGCCGAAGAAGGGTGACCGCTCCAATCCCTCAAACTACCGTCCTATAGCTTTACTTTCTTGTCTATCTAAAGCTTTTGAATCAATCCTTAACCGGAAGATTCAAAAGCACCTTTCCACTTCTGACCTTCTATCTGATCGCCAGTATGGGTTCCGCAAGGGGCGTTCTACTGGTGATCTCCTAGCCTTCTTAACTGACTCTTGGTCATCCTCTCTTAGCCGTTTCGGTGAAACTTTTGCTATTACGTTGGACATATCAAAAGCTTTTGATAGGGTCTGGCACAAATCTTTGCTTTCTAAACTACCCTCCTACGGTTTCTATCCTTCTCTCTGTACCTTTATCTCCAGTTTCCTTTCTGACCGTTCTATTTCTGCTGTGGTAGACGGTCACTGTTCTTCCCCTAAATCTATTAACAGTGGTGTCCCACAGGGTTCTGTCCTATCTCCCACTCTTTTTCTGTTGTTCATTGATGATCTTTTTTCCAAAACGAACTGTCCTATCCATTCCTACGCCGATGATTCCACTCTGCATTACTCAACTTCTTTTAATAGAAGACCCACCCTTCAGGAACTTAACGACTCAAGGCTGGAGGCTGCAGAACGCTTAGCCTCAGACCTTACTATTATTTCCGATTGGGGCAAGAAGAACCTGGTGTCCTTCAACGCTTCAAAAACACAGTTTATCCACCTATCCACTCGACACAATCTTCCAAACAACTATCCCCTATTCTTTGACAACACCCAGCTATCACCTTCCTCAACACTAAACATCCTCGGTCTATCCTTAACTCAAAATCTCAACTGGAAACTTCATATTATCTCATCTCTTACTAAATCAGCTTCCTCGAGGTTGGGCGTTCTGTACCGTCTCCGCCAGTTCTTCTCCCCTGCACTGTTGCTGTCCATATACAGGGGCCTTGTCCGCCCTCGTATGGAGTATGCATCTCATGTGTGGGGGGGCTTCACTCACACAGCTCTTCTGGACAGAGTGGAGGCTAAGGCTCTTCGTATCATCAGCTCTCCTCCTCATACTGATAGTCTTATACCTCTTAAATTCCGCCGCAATGTTGCCTCTCTTTCTATCTTCTATCGCTATTTCCACGCTTACTGCTCTTCTGAACTTGCTAACTGCATGCCTCCCCCCCTCCCGCGGCCCCGCTGCACTCGACTTTCTACTCATGCTCATCCCTATACTGTCCAAACCCCTTATGCAAGAGTTAACCAGCATCTTCACTCTTTCATCCCTCACGCTGGTAAACTCTGGAACAATCTTCCTTCATCTGTATTTCCCCCTGCCTACGACTTGACCTCTTTCAAGAGGAGGGTATCAGGACACCTCTCCTCCTGTATTTGATCTTCCTTTCGGCCACTTCTTTTGTTTTACTATAGGAGCAGCGAGTAGCGGGCTTTTTTTTATTATTGTTTTCTTTTTTTGTTGCCCTTGAGCTGTCTCCTTTGTTGTAAAAAAAAAAAAAAAAATGCGCCGGCTGGCATGGTCGATGACGTCATTACATAACAGCGTCAAGCGAGAGTTAAATGGTTTCATCATTATATATTTTTAGATCCCATCAGAATATTTGTGCAAGTTATCAATGTTTTCTTCGTATTTTCTTAGGGAGGACGTTGCAGGAATGAATACAACATTTATTCAAATGCATAATAGCCTTGTAAACAACTTTAGCTGTCCTTGACTAAATTTGAACGAAATGTAAAAAGAGACATTTTCCTCCACAAACTACAAACTTGTTATCAGTGTGCACAACTGACAAATTCATATATAATAAATAATGGAGAGTGTATATGTAGTGACATATCCGAACATTAGCCTCTTTCCATGCGGTGTATATATTTTAAAGTCAGGGCCGGTGAACGGAACTCAGTGGACAGTGTGTCAACACTTGTGTCCCACGATTGTACAACAGTAGTTTTCCTGGGTTATTGGTCATGGAGATCCCTGACTTTAGGCACTGTAAAGCCAACGACAGGGAGGGGATGGTAGCTGGGGTAGTGCTAATTGCCATTTGACCTATGTAAAAAAGCAACGAAAAGGGGGTGGGGGGGTGAAAAGGGGCAGTATACACGATTTGCCGTTTCTGTTGTAACCGACGGTGGAATTTACGAGCTCACATGACTATACACGGAAGGAAGTACTCTTGTAGATGATACAATCCTTTCACTTTCTTATTCCAGAAACATCAGTACAAACCTCTTGTGCTGCTACGAGGCAACCCACGGAAGTACTTACCAGGAATCGGTGTTCGGTCCCTCAGGCTGCCCCTCCGTCGCTGCGTCAATCTAGGTTACACGCGACACAACAACTGGTCACATGCGTTCGGAAGAGTATTTAGGAGCCTCAAAGGGTACGTGATGGTTACACTTATGACAGGCCACGCGCCACTACCGCCGGACACTTCATATGTGAGCTCCGTCACTCAGGCACCCGTGCGCCACCCTGCAGTGTTGCCACCGGCCGTTGGGGTAGATTCCCTGGGACAAGGTTACTCGAGGTCTCCTCAGAATAGTATACTCAGTATGACTTGATTAACGATGAGTGAAGGGTATTTGCTTTGGAGACTATTTGAGAAAATATCACCCGCTAAGAGTTAAAAAGTAAAGTTGATTATGGCGGAATTTGAAAACTTTCCATTGCCTATAGATGACTGAACTTCTGTTGGAGAAACAAGCAATGAAACCTACTCGTCCCCGGATCCGATGCGCGTTAACAAACAACGTCGTTGTCTGAGAATTACAATGCATTTCTTATACATTTTTATTTTCTTGAAAATGAAGATTACGAAGATTCAAAACAATTACTTCCTTAAAACGCTGAGCTGCATACACAAAACAAAGCAAATATTACAAGTGTAAACACAAGATTTACTCATGCTCGTTAAGTGCTTGCTTCGTGCCAACGTGTGGAGCGCTGCCACCACTAGTGGAGGGGTACAGTGGAAGTGATGCAACATCTTGTCAGGATGACACGACAGTGTAGCGCAAGTCATATGCAACCCTTACCTCCCATAATGGAGGCTCGTTACTCTTCATAAATTATTATACCTACCGTTCGTGATTTCCCTCAGTTTAGTGAGGACATACAGGTCAGTAGACGGATGATTTGCTCTCTCTCTCTCTCTCTCTCTCTCTCTCTCTCTCTCTCTCTCTCCCTCTCTCTCTCTCTCTCTCTCACCACTGCCAACCCCACACGTCAGGCCCGTCGGGTTATCAATTTTTTTCCCGTCCGCTGCTGATTGTTAATAAAAAAACTTGACTTTGGAAATAAGCGAGATACGGTCATTTTCAATTTAGATATGTTTGCTTGAATTACACTGTACGTGTGTGTGTGTGTGTGTGTGTGTGTGTGTGTGTGTGTGTGTGTGTGTGTGTGTGTGTGTGTGTGTGACTGAGGACTGAATATATTTTTTGGCTCGGAGCTCCTAGTTAGGATAAAGTGGGGTAAGATGAACCACTTTTTAGATTTTTCGACCTGGGGTCTTCCCTGGTAACGTGACCCTGTCTCTGTCAGTGTTCATTTGAGCAGCTGTCATTTACCTTTAACCATAAACAAAATTGATATTCTCCTGATAAGGCTTTCACCTTTTTAAAGCCTTTAAAAAAGAGGATAGTACACATTTTTTTATGTATCAATAGTACGTATACATCCTTTTAAAAGAATAAAAAATCCTTTTGAAAATTTAGCAAAATGCACTTATGTCCATCAACAGGCCTACGAGAGATTGAATCTTCCGAAGTCACATGGAAACACAAACCGGTTCGACTTTCACAGACTACCAGACAAGTTTTTCGGAGCTGGTAGTGTCACCGAAATATCTTTTTTATCGAATGATGCTTCATCATCGTGGTCGATTATGAAGGCCTGTTTGCTTTCAATGGGCCTGTGTCTCGGGATTATCTTCATGAAAACTCCCTCGATTTCATCACCGTCGATTACGTCGACTCTTGCGACATATCTTTGTGTGGTTCCCTTCATGTTATGAATGTTCACTACCACGAAACCGCCTTCCATTAACTCGTCATCCGATATATCGTCATCAGAATCTTGTGTAAGTGAATCCATGGTCTCGCATACATCGTCCTCACTATCATCATCCGAAGTGGCATTATAGATGCTGTCTGTCTTGACTTATGTCTCTTACCAAACAAATTCTTCACAATTTCTTTATTCGCCTTGGCGGCCTATTTTTCTTCTCTCTCTGCTGCTACTTCATCCCGGACTGGCGTATCAGTCAGTATTTTTGTGGCCCTTTTCTTTTCTTTCTTTCTTCTTTTTTCCATTGTCGAATGCAGCGAAGGCCCTTTTCATCACTTCGAGGGGTACAGGGGCCCGGCCCGTTTTTCTGATGTACTTTCGCGGCATCTGATATCAAATAGATTACAATGAGGATTAAAAATAATCATTCACACATGATGGGTAAGATGAACTGATGGTTCATCTGTCCCCAAACTTAAAGGTTCATCTTACCCCTCCGCGGCCATTTTGAATGAATCGTTTGTAAATATGTTAATACAAACCATTACCATCGAAAACATGGACAGAAGAATTATCAAATACTAAACTAATCACCAGCAATTTGCAACAAAAGTAAGACTAATACATACCAGAGTAATTGACGATATTATCGGCTTCCAATATTTGACTTTTCAATGGAAGAAACATTTTTTGCTGTAAAAACTGACAGACTCTCCACAGGAACGTCTCGCTGCTACCAGAGACACGTGGTGACTACTGGTTTGGTTGTGCAGCATTAGAGCTTGATGCAATCTGTGATCACGTGATCGCAAGGGGTGGTTCATCTTACCCTACGGTTCATCTTACCCCACTTTCCCATACTCGTATTACAGAGGTATCTGACACAGCCGCACGACGCGCGGGGGAGATAACCTACCCCCCTTTTCAAGGCCACATCACTCTAGCTTCCTCACCCGCAGGCAGAGCTCGGGTCAAAATTAGGGCCGACATGTGCTGTAAAACCACCATTTACTTCTATAATCTTGGCTTTACCCTCGAAACAAGCAGTTTCAAGATTGCAAAGGGAAGGGTTTTCAAATAAGTTTGTCTTCAGTAATATAAGTGAAGCCATGCCCATTCCCGAGGTGTTCCTTCAATTGTAGGTTCTTCCCTTTTTCATTTTATTCAGAATTTTTCCTTAAAGTGCATATAACGAACAGCACATCTTTGATTTAGTTCCTCATGGGTGCAGTTGCAAAGGACGGGGATGGATGGACGAGAGTGAATGGGAAGATGGGTAAGGCAAAGAAGGGGATGAATGGAGAGAAGGGGAAGGAGTGGGTGGAAACATGGAAACATGGAAATGCAGGCAACAGAAAGCCTATTGGCTCATTACGAGGTCGCCCTTGGGTGATTTAATCTGCTCGACCGCCACTTGGGGCTTGGTGAGCAGATGAAAGCACCTCGATGTTGAGGAGCAGATGGAAGCCCTCGTTATTCAGTTTACTCCCGACGCAGCGAAATGACAGTCGATTCTATATTTGAAGGAGTTGATGGTATTCGCATTTACTACTTCTGAGGGAAGATTGTTCCAGTGGCGGATGACTCGGTTTGAAAAGAAACTCCTTCCAATGTCTGTGTTACATCGACTCAACTGAATGGGTAAACCGATATTTCTAGTTCTTGAGTTGGTTTGCAGTTCGAAGAATTTGGAGTAATCGACGTTATTGAACTTTTTTAGATACTTGAAGACTTGAATCATATCCCCTCGTAGGCGTTTTTTCTCCAATGTAAAGAGATTGAGTCGCTTGAGTCGTTCCTCGTACGGTTGAGCCCTGAAGGTTGGAATCATCTTTGTGGCGCGTCGTTGAATCCTTTCCAGTAAAGCAATGTCCTTTCTGTAATTGGGAGACCAGAACTGCACTGCATACTCGAGGTGCGGTCTTACCATGGAATTATACAAGGATAACATCACGTCTGGTGTTTTACACTCGATTTTCCTCGCTATGAACCCGAGCATAATGTTGGCCTTCTTGTATGCTGGCCTTGTTGTATGCTGGACATGTCGCCGAATGGCCAAGACTATTCGGGGACATGTCCCCGAATATTCGGCGAATAAATCACGACACGGCAAACGGGGCGCGGTGGGAGGTGGACCCGGGTGTCTATCTATCTACCTATCTATTTTTGGAATCTCTCTCTCTCTCTCTCTCTCTCTCTCTCTCTCTCTCTCTCTCTCTCTCTCTCTCTCTCTCTTTATATATATATATATGTATATATATATATATATATATATATATATATATATATATATATATATATATATATATATATATATATATATATATATATATATATATATATATATATATATATATATATATATATATATATATATATATATATATATATATATATATATATATATATATATATATATATATATATATATATATATATATATATATATATATATATATATATATATATATATATATATATATATATATATATATATATATATATATATATATATATATATATATATATATATATATATATATATATACGGAATAAAATAATACTATAATAAAAAGTAAACAAGAAAGTATGAAAAACAAGAAGAATCATGAATATATAAAATAGGTATGGAACTAACATTTTCATTTATTTCATAATTAATTTACTATTTCTTTCTTTATTTATTTCTTAATATCATTATTCTGCCATTATTTAACCTTTGTTTCATTTTCAGTTATTTAGATTTATTTCTTCTTTCAGTTACTGGTTTGTTTACTGATATTACGTAAACATTCATTCATTCTAAAATATTTGTAGGAGAGTAAAACAAAAACAAGTCACATTTATACATTTTATTACACATACTATCATACATATTACTACACATATTACCACACATGGTATTTACTCGCCCACAATTCTGTCCTGCCAGGCCACTGCTCCCCGGGTGTTGTAGTAGTCCATGATGTAGGCGCGGATTCCCGTGCTCTTGTATGCCACATGGGCATCAGATGATCAGCTGTCAGAAATCTTGGCACTGTCGGAGAATTGTCCCCGACATGTCGCCGACACTTCGGGGACATGCGAAGACAATTCGGAGACTTGTCGCCAGTTATTCCGCGACAAAAAAAAAAAAAAAAAAAAAAAAAAAAATTCACGAACTGATTCGGCGTCAAGTTCGTGGCCAAAATTCGGCAGTGTATTTGGGGCTTAAGGCGTCTCCTAGAAGTGATAATCAAGACTAAATCAAATGACAGAGCAGTAGCAGAAAGACGTCGCACTGCTATTGCCCATAGTATAATATCTGCTGTCAGACCTCGTTCATTCATATCACCAATTTTGCTAGGAATATCTGTGTATATTAATAGAAAACTGGAGTCACGTGAACTCATTGATCTTCTCGGTAGTTTATCTTTTGCAGATAACTACAGGGAGGTTCAAAGACTATATGATGCCCTTTTACCAAAAGGAGAGCAGTTTTTTTACCTTTCTGGAGATCTAGTCAATTTTATTTTTGACAATGTAGATATAAATGTTCGCACTCTAACATGTCATGGCACGTGGCATACCATGGGTGGCATTGCATGTAACCCAACAGCAACAGATCAGGTTTCATTTCTGCTATAAAGATCCACCAGTATCAGATCTGTAGTGCAGATGGGACAGTTCAGTCATGTGCCCATAAAGCCATACAAAAAACCTAAATCTGCAGGACTGAAGTCAGTCATAATTGACCCACCTGAACCCTCTCAACCACTCCCAGTCCTGTTGAGCCTGGTTAAATCTCTGGATAGTATATAGTTTGCTTGTTTTTCCCAAGCTATTCCTGCAGCAGAGTGTCCTTCCTGGAGTGGATTCATGCAGGTGGCAGTCACAGGGGACAATAATCATAAAAGCAAGATAGAAATTCTTCCATTCACCAACCAAGCTCCATCTCAGCCATCAAGCATTTTGGGGAAAGTGTCTTGTGACATTTGACCAGCCACTGTATATCAAAGCTGTTAAGGCCTATCCTGAGCTCAAGAACACAATAGTCAGGCTTGGTGGGTTTCACCTTCTGATGTCATTCATGGGATCTATTGGCTACATAATGGGCGGTAGTGGTTTGGAGAGTCTGTGGCAGACAGTCTATGCGCCAAACACAGTGAATCATATGATGACAGGGCATGCATATGCAAGAGCTCTTCGTGCCCATTTACTCACAGCAGCTGCTCTTGTGAGGATCTTACTACAGACACCAGGTTGTCTGATTGGGATGGATATCGGTCAGTTTTGCTCTGTTCAAATAATGCTCCTTGCCAGGGAGTGTGACATGAGTAGCATTATGAATGAAGAGGTAGTTCAGCAGCTGACTCACATTTTACATGATCTCATGGCAGATGCTGCTAGACAAAGTCGTACAGGCAAGTTATGGAGCCAGTATTTAAAGCAGGTGCAAGTAATTATGCTCTTTATCAGAGCAGAGCGCACAGAAGACTGGCATTTGCATCTTCATGCTGTGAGTAAATGATCCCGATATTCCATGCAGCAGGCCATACTGCTTATGCTAAATCATCACGTTTGTATCTTGACTCAATGAAGAAGCTACCTGAAATCATGGGTGAAACTGAATTTCTAAATTTCCCCAAGCATGGTTACCTCACAATACGGAGAAGTGATACATTTTGGAATGGGAATTTTACAGACCAAATAATTGAGCAAGAACTCATGAGATTATTGAAGACATCTGGTGAACTGGCTCGTGGTAGGGGAATAACTGATAGCAATGTGACCAAATGGGTATTTGTAACTCCAAAATGTGTTCCTATCTGCAATGCACTGGAAAACTTCTGTGGTGTTCATAACAGCACATCAGACCAGCATGCTGATTTACGTCCATCCAGAACAGCACGTGACAGTCAGGATTGTGAAACTTTCATTAATTGGCTTTCTAATCTTTCCCCGTTCTCATATCAAGGGTATGAATCTCTTGTCTGTATTTCTACTGGTAAAGTTGCTAATACTGCAGCAAATGCTGATGAATCCTACACAGTGGGGAAAGCTGGAGCAGAAGCAATGACAGGACACAACTATGCTGATCAGAAAATGAAGCGAAAAGACAGGGTTTTGTCAATCAGCAGCGCTAGATCTCAAGTTTCTATAAGAGGACAGAGTGTGGAAGTCAACGCAGCCGTTCTTTTCATGCGTGTGACATGTATTATGACGCATCATAATGAAATGCGGGATTTCCTTTGTTATGAATTTGGGACCCACCCTCCCTCCCTTTTTCATCATGGGATGATGCGCAAAAACATCAAAAGTGTCCTTGCCATTATGCTGAAGTCAAAGGTGAATGGCCAGTTACAGATTCCCGAGAACTTACAATTCATTATTGATGGTGGCCACCTCTTACACAGTGTAACTTGGTCATGTGACGCTACATATGGAAAGGTGTGTGACACCTATGTGACACATGTTCTTAATCATTATGGAAGGGGCTCAGCAATCATATTTGATGGATACGATTGCACCATATCAACAAAAGCACTAGAACAACACAGGAGAGCAGTCCAGAATGCATCTGCAAGTATTATATTTGAGGTGGACATGGTGCCTACCACCTCCCAAACGTCATTCCTGGCAAACAGTAAGAACAAGCAGCGGTTGATTGGTATACTCATGAAAAAATTAAGTCTAATGGTGTGAACTGTTAGCAGAGCACTGCAGATGCAGATCATCTCGTTGTAGCCACATCACTGACTGCAGCAGCTGGTGACCATGAACGACCAGTTGTAGTTGTTGGGAAGGATACTGATTTGCTGGTGATGCTCACTGCCCAGGCAACTAGAGATATGAACATTTTCATGATGTTTGAACGTGATCCATCAGTTTACAGCATACATGCTATTCAACAGGCCATCAGTCCCAACCTTAAAACCAATCTCTTATTCCTACATGCTATAACAGGCTGTGATACTGTTTCAGCCTTATACGATGTAGGTAAGATGAAGGCAGTGTCCATTATTGAAGGAAGGAACGAATGGGGAATGTTGGATGTGTTTCATCAGCCTTCATCAAGTCATGAAGAGGTGGCAAGAGTTGGAGAACAATTTTTGCTAAAACTGTATGGGGCAGTTCAGTCCACCTCTCTGGATATGCTTCGGTATGTACTGTACATGAGGCAGGTTGGTAGAAAATCTGTGTACTCAAGTGGAGTCAACTTAGAGAGCCTGCCACCAACATCAGCTGCCACCAAATATCATTCATATCGGGCCTACTTAGCAGTGCAGCAGTGGTCCGGAAATGAGCTGGCACCTACTGAATGGGGATGGAAAGTACAAGATGGAAGGTTGCTTCCAGTTGCAACAGACCAACCTGTGCCACCTGATCGGGTGTTGCGAATGATCTCATGTGGGTGCATAATAGGATGTGGAAAAAATGCAGTTGTTACAGAGCTGGGCTATTTTACACTGAGATGTGTTCCTCGTGTATTGGGAGGACATGTAACAACAGCCAATCCATAGATTCAGATGAGGGTTGAAACTAGAATTGTGTTGTAAATATTATGACATAAATGTACTCACATTTGGTACCTGCCAGACTGGACCAATGGCTTCTTTGTTGTATTATTTGCTTCTTGATATATATGCTGTATGGATATGCCTTTCTATGTATTGTATGTTTCACAGTTTGTAGCGGTTAGCATCCTACTGAAATTGGATTTCGTTAATTTAATCTTGTGCCCTTTTTGTGAACCAGATTACTTATGGTAGTTCTGCAATTTGGCAGAATAATTTCTTGAGACAGCGCATGGTTATTTTGAAAGTAATGCTTGGATTGAATTTCGAACGGTATATTTACACTCCTTGCCCACAAAAACATGGGATTAGACCCCAAAATAATATATCTCTGTTATAGTAGGATATCAATGTATTATTATTATTTAATATCACCACGAATTAGGCATACAATTGTCAATGGAAAAAACTCGCCACTCCTTCACGAGAGTCCGACTGACACACAACGACAGTCGCTCTCGCTCCGTCGCTTCTTGTACATAAAGGCTACGAGTATAATTCGCCTTAAGGAAGCTGAAGTCTTAATCAACACCCTTTAAACGCCCCCCGACAAGCCCGTTACATTTGGTTGGCAGCGGTCACCCCGCGCCTGTGCCTTCGCTACCTCGTTCTCCTCCGAGCCACGAGAACTCACCAACAAACTCCGGGGACAGGCGTACAAGGGAAGAAGGAGTCAACGCACCTGCCGTCCGCGGCAACGCACCTGCCGTCCGCGGCAACGCACCAGCCGTCCGCGGCATCTCACAAGGCGCCAGCTACGTGCAACTCACAAGGCGCCAGCTACCAGCATCTCACAAGTCGCCACCTACGTGCAACTCACAAGGCGCCATCTACAAGCCTCGAGCACACCAGCTACAAGCATCTCACAAGTCGCCACCTACGTGCAACTCACAAGGCGCCATCTACAAGCCTCGAGCACACCAGCTACAAGCAACTCTACAGGCGTCCAGCCTACAAGCCTCGAGCACACCAGCTACAAGCAACTCTACAGGCGTCCAGCCTACAAGCCTCGAGCACACCAGCTTCAAGCAACTCTACAGACGTCAAGCCTACAAGCCCCGAGCACTCACAGGCCTACGCAGCCGAAAGCGAGGGCCACAATCTACAAGCTGCTCCCCCGCTTCAAGCCAGCACTGCTACGAACCCTGCAAGCCACTCCACGATACAGCAGAAGTATTCACACCAGCAACGAGGAGGCACGCCCCGCTGACCTTGGGACACCCCGCATGCCCCTCGCTCCACAGCTGGCGGCACCACCGCCGCTGCCGGGAGCTTCGGCCCAAACCTCTTCCGGCAAACAGTCAGCAAGGGTACCCGCGGCCATCTCCCGGTGACTGCAAGCTGTTCCCACGTACTACCGTTTCTTGCAAGGCGTCTTCTCAAGAGGTTCCACACCCAAGTCGTCTTATCTGCCACAGCCGCCCATCTCTTACTATAACAAGGGCGACGCGGCCATCATACGTCTGGCGGCAGTGTACCGGCTCCCAGCCGCCGCATACGCGGCAGCTCAAATTGCTGGATCAGCAGTTTTTCAACCTCCATTGCGAGTCCTCCGATCTCAGCCCATCCCTCACCTCTCACCGCCGCTGTGGCCGCGGCCGAGGTTTCCTGACGCGCCTACAACGACTGCACGTAACCCAGGGCATCACAAGCCGTCGCCCTCTCCACTACATCAGCTGATTAATCTTGGTATTTGTGGATATTCCCTTCTTGTCCAAATATGCCGACTCGGCTTCTTTTCATTATTGTTCGTGCAGGGGCACGATTTTTTTATTTCTGTGTTCCTAACGCTGTTAATCAGTCATAATTGTTAGCGTAACGTTCATTCGCATACGATATTGATTCTTTCTTATTGTTTGCTAGCGAGTCTATTGAGTATAGTGTGAGTTCCCTGATCAAAGTTAATCTTCATCAGTGTGCCCTGCCTCCGTTTTCTTTTCACCGCTCGAGAGAAAACGTGAGCTTCAATGGTATACTCACTTACCATACCACCTTGTTTATATAGTTATTCTTTCAATATACCCATATCATTAGGGCATTCCATTATAACCTTAACTTCTATTACGTCTAAACAGGCACCTTGCTAGCTATTTTTTCTTGCCTTTTTAGGGTTTCAACGCAAACTATTCATTCATACACGTTCCGTTTATTGGTTCATATTTACAGCTATCAACATATGCTCCTATTTTGTAAATGATTTACACCATAGTATGAACAAAGACACTCTCGCTAAACTCGGCTCGTCCTTCAAGTGAAGAGTGACTGGAACATGATACCACAACCGGTGAATTTACTAAGGTAATCTTATGTTCAGGCACTCATTATTTATCAATTACAGGCCGCAGAATTCGTTCACCCCCGGGTTCGTCTGCATACTTACAACCCACTCAAGGTTCAAGGACACCCTCACCAGCATCCCCTCGCACCAGCCGCAGTATTACAGGCTCAAAGTAAGGTCTCTCTCACCTGTAGTTTTTGCAAGCAATCAGGACATTCTGAACATTCTTGCTTCGCGAAACGTAGGGAATCAACACATTCAAGACAGGGCTCAGATAGGGGGTCAGGACAGGAGGTTACAGGGGCGGGCATCATTCATCACACAGGAACCCTAGGCCAAACCATCAGCGGAAGGCTGCCTTTTGCCATATCCACGGGAATTGTTTTCATGATTCAGACAGTTGTTCTGCAATACAAAAGGCCAAGGAGGAACAGAAGTACAAGTCCTCAGCGGACAGTAAACCACACTCCTCTTCTCAGCATAAAAAGACATGACTTCGTGACAGCCCCGAGGCGTACATCCAAGTGTCCCTTAAGGAAAATACTAATTGGGAGCAACTTGACTCCGTCATTGCCGCCTTGGGACGGACAAGCATAATTGCCCTCCCTTGCAAGGTGGGCAAAATTTCACTCACCTTAGCGGTTGACACAGGTGCCACAGTCAATGTCATCTCCGACTCCGCTTACAGGTCTCTGACACGACAGGCGAGTGGGGAAAATTGGCCGCTCCAAGAGAACGACCTGAATGTGGTAGGCGTGACGGGCACCACTTTGGGAATCCTTGGGCGAGTACCACTAACAGTCAGCTTACATGAAAAAGTATGTCCCTTTCGAGATTTCTTTATGTCTCTAGCAGGTTTGCTTTAACTGTGGATGGGATCTTAGGATTAAACGCCATGAAAGACCTGCACATAACCATAAACCCTGACAGCAACGCGATCGTGTATCAAGGCCGACGCATACAGGGGATGGGAAATCCATCGCCTCTGTCACCTGTAATCCCACCCTCAGAGGGGGAAAATGACCAACCCACCACAGACTCAGGGACTGCCACCGCCCAAGTGTCACCTCTTACGGTCAAACCACACGAAACCATTGCAGACTTGTGGCGGACAGTAACGGCAGTCGTAGAAGGTCCTCATATAGTTCCGGATCGTGCTGCAAAACTTGTTAAAATCCGTTTGCCTAACGCCCCTCCGACGGGAAGTGATGTGTGTATCGACGGAGTTCCTCACATACACCGCGTGACGGTGGAGGTAACTCTTGCGACAGTCAAGGAGGGAGGTTTTGCAGAAGCATTGGTAATAAACACGTCTGGATCCCCTGTATCCTTAAAAAACGGTGTTCGATTGTGCCAGTGTCTAGTGTATGGGAGAAATGTCGCCCCGGAACCAGCTGAATACCCTTCAGCCCAAGTCTCAGGCATAACCTCGGCGTGTCAGGCTTCTCCCGAACAAGACACAGCTAATTTAGAGGCATTCCTAAAAGTTGCACACTATTCCGAAATTACGCCAACCTTAGTCCAGCTTCTGGAACATTATCGGGGGGCGCTTGCCCTACCAGGCGAGCCGCTTGGAGTTACGCAGTGTGCTGAACACCACATTAAGTTAAAACCCAATACAAATCCTGTATATATCAATGCGTACAAGCTCCCCCACAGTCAGAGGGAGGTGGTGCAACAACTTATCTCTGAAATGTTAGAACAAGGTGTCATCAAAGAATCGAATTCCCCGTGGAATTCACCCTTGTTTCTGGTTCCGAAGAAAGACGGCTCTTATCGTCCTGTGATTGATTTCCGGCGTGTGAACACCGCGACCGTGGATGATCATTTTCCGCTTCCCGTTCTTAGAGATCTTCTGATGTGTCTCGGTAGAGAAAATAAAGTCTTTACGAGTCTTGATCTGGTCAGTGGCTACTGGCAACTGCCCATGGCCCCCGAGTCACGTGAAATAACGGCTTTCAGCACGCCTCATGGCCACTATGAGTGGACGAGGATGCCGTTCAGCTCAAAGGAGCTCCTTCACCTTCCAAAGGACAATGAACAGTATTTTTGGTGACTTGCTGGGCAACTCTGTCTATGTGTATTTAGACG
Organism: Eriocheir sinensis; assembly: GCF_024679095.1. Lineage (NCBI taxonomy): Eukaryota > Metazoa > Arthropoda > Malacostraca > Decapoda > Varunidae > Eriocheir > Eriocheir sinensis. Next base: position 8,202,764 of record NC_066531.1, read on the forward strand.
ACATCATCATAGCAAGTAAAGACGTGCATGCACACATGGAAACACTAAAAGCAGTCCTACACAGACTTCAAGAAGTCGGATTAAAGCTCAAAATCACCAAATGTGAATTTTTAAAGCCTCGGATCAAGTTCTTGGGGCATGTCGTGGACGAATTCGGCATCCACACAGTGGACGACAAAATAAAGGCTATTGCCGAGTTCCCTCAGCCAACGTCTGCGGACAAGGTACGGTCTTTCTTGGGTGTCGCAGGTTATTACCGGCCTTTCATAATGGGCTTCGCAGCACGCGCGAGTCCCCTAACCCATCTTTTAAAGAAAGACGTACCATTTTAGTGGCTCCCAGCTCAACAAACGAGTTTTGAGGATTTAAAGAAAGCGCTTACACAGGCTCCGGTCCTTGCCTTTCCGGATTTCAAGGACCCCTTTCAGCTTTGTACCGACGCTTCGGCTAGTGGAGTAGGAGCCGCGCTGATGCAAACAGATAAGTCCGGCAAAAAGCATGTGATAGCGTTCGCCAGTCGAGTACTTACAGCTCCGGAAAAGAACTATTCTGTTACCCACCTAGAGGCTCTTGCCATTGTGTGGGGTCTGAAGCATTTTCGTGACATAGTGATGGGGTACAAAATTGTGGTGTATACGGACCACGCGGCCATAACTGATCTTTTCAAGGGAAAAAACCTACACGGTCGTCTGGCAAGATGGTTCTTAACGATCCAAGCATACAATCCGGAGATAAAATACATCACCGGGAAAACAAATGTGGTCGCAGATGCCTTATCTCGGAATATTACGATAGGCGCGATTACCACCCCAGAGGTCATCCACAACTTCACTTCACCTGAGCTACACACTGCTCAGCGTGACCACCCTGTGTGGAAGAGGTTAATTTACGCCCTCGAGTCGGGAGACGAATCAAACCTTCCTGAATTGCCAGTTCCCTTTTCACAATTCTTCCTATCAGAGGACAACCTCCTTTGTAGGTCATGGCCAACCAAACCGGTACCTATAGACCAACTGGTCATCCCAGACATATACGTCCCCGTGACGCTTAAGCTGGTCCATAACACACCCATTGCGGGTCACCCAGGAAGAGACAAGACGCTATCTGTCACCAGACGAAAATTCTACTGGCCCACATTATGGGTTGATGTAGAAAAACATGTCGCACATTGCGTCGTTTGTGCTAAGCACAAGGGGTCCGTCAAAGGGCCAGCACCTATGTTGCAATACCCAGTCCCAGAGGCGCCATGGGATGTTGTTAATATAGACTTATTACAGCTCCCCCAGAACCATCATGGTTCGCGCTACTTATTGGTGTGCGTCGACCAGTTCTCTAGGTTTCTAGTTCTAGCGCCTCTCAAGGACAAGACAGCCACACGCGTGGCCCATGCCCTCGTGACTCACGTGTTGTGTCCACATTCGTCTCCTCGAATTCTTTTGAGTGACAATGGCACCGAGTTTAGGAACTCAGTATTAAGCGAAATATGCGCTCAGTTTAACATCACGCAATCCTTCATCACAGCTTACCACCCAGCTGCTAATGGGTTGGCGGAGAGGGCTAATAGGAAAATCTTACAGGTCCTCAGGCCTATCGTGAGCGATCTCCACGATAACTGGGAGGATTGGCTATCGCATATAGCCGCTTCCATAAATACGTCGGTAAACGACTCTACGGGGAAGTCTCCCTACTACATCTTATATGGGGTGGAGAAACGTCTTCCGTACGACTTCCTAACAACACCACAACAACCTCTCTAAAACATTGATAGGTACGCACAACAGCAGATGCATATGTTTTCCAAGATACACTCAGAAGTTAGGTGTACGTTAATAGCTACGAAGGTTGAAATGATGTCAAAACAACACAAACAGGCCGTCCCGGTGAATTTCAAAGAGGGTGACACAGTCATGATTAAGCAAGCGGAAAGGAGTTCGAAACTGGGGGCTAAATTTGTGGGTCCTTACCGAGTTGTTCGGAATGTCAGGGGAAATCGGTTCGAGGTTCTCGAGTCGAATAGTTCCATTTCAGACGGCGGACGTGTTTGAGGCACACGAAATTGTCCCGTTCCCTTTTTCAGCAAAGGACAGTGTGTTAGCCCTGGACACGTCCCCGTCTCTTGTTCTAATCGCGAAGGATTTCGCTCTGTATTCAACGGGTAGCTACTCACTCTTGCAGTATTGCAAGGAGACGGTCTTCGGGCGTTTCTATTGCTCTGCGTCTCTCTTTGCCTTCCTCCCAGTTCGGGGGGGGGGTTTGCGAGATCGCCCTCACCCGCGTGAACGCGTCTGACGCTCTTTCCCTGTGCCCTTACAAGCAGCTAACGCCAACGCCTGTTTTCCATAAGAACTTTCAGGGTCTGCATTATTTTTATTTCCCTCAGTCATTCTATGTATCGGTCATCTGCCCGAAGGGTACCACTTATCAACGGGTTACTGGTCACTATGCCATAGCGTAAGCATGCTATATCCGCTCCACTAACATAACAACGTACCCGTCCCGGTTCCGTCTGGTTTTCACAGCCAATATTTCCCATACCAACAGGAAGTACATGACTCCAGACTGAAGGCTGCAGAACGCTTAACCTCAGACCTTGCTATCATTTCCGATTGGGGTAGAAGGAACCTTGTGTTTTTCAGTGCCTCAGAAAAACAATTTCTCCACCTATCTACTCGGCACAATCTTCCAAATTCTTCAATAACACTCAGCTGTCACCTTCTTCAACACTAAATATCCTCGGTCTATCCTTAGCTCAAAATCTCAACTGGAATCTTCACATCTCATCTCTCACTAAAGCAGTTTTCTATTGGTTGGGCTTTCTGTATCGTCTCCGCCAGTTTTTCTTCCTTCTGTACAGGGGCCTTGTCCGCCCTCGTATGGAGTATGCATCTCACTTATGGGGGGGGGGGGGGGGGGGGGCGCCACGCACACAACTCTTCTGGACAGAGTGGATTCTAAGGCTCTTCGTCTCGTCAGCTCTCCTCCTCCTACTGTTAGTCTTCTTCCTCTTAAATTCCGTCGCGATGCTGCCTCCTTTTCTATCTTCTATCGATATTTTCACGCTGACTGCTCTTCCGAACTTGATAACTGCATGCCTCTCCACCTCCCGCTGCGCACGACTTTCTACTCATGCTCATCCCTATACTGTCCAAATCCCTTTTGCAAGAGTTAACCAGTATCTTCACTCTTTCATCCCTCACGCTGCTAAACTCCAGAACACTCTTCCTTCATCTGTATTTCCTTCTGGCTACGACTTGAACTCTTTCAAGAGGAGGGTTTCAGGGCACATCTCCTCCCGAAATTGACCTCTTTTTAGGCCACTCACCTGTACTCTATTCAGGAGCAGTAAATAGTGGGATTTTTTTCTTTAATATTTTTTGTATATGCCCTTGAACTGTTTCCTTTGCTGTAAAAAAAAAAAAAAAAAAAAAAAAACGGATGACAAGCTTGTATCAAACAACTTAGTCACATAATTCTCGAACGATCTATATGTTATTTCAAGTTCATATAATTATCTCATTTCAGGTAGATTAGAAGACAGCTGGCTCTGCAAGTGGAAATAAAGGATAATTTAATAATGCACTGCATGTAAATAACGATTGATATTCAAAGTAACATGAAACTTCCGCAGTTGCGCTAGACATATCCAAAGCCTTCAATAGAGTCTGGCATAAATCTTTGCTTTCTAAACTGCCCTCTTACGGTTTCTATCCTTGTCTCTGTTCCTATATATCCTGTTTCCTTTCTGGCCGTTCTATCTCCGCTGTGGTAGACGGTCACTGTTCTTCCCCTAAACTTATCAACAGTAGTGTTCCACAGGGCTCTGTCCTATCACCCACTTTCCTTCTGTTATTTAGCATTGATCTTCTTTCTTTAACAAACAGTCCTATCCATTCATACGCTGATGACTCCACTCTGCACTATTCAACTTCTTTCAACAGAAGACTTTCTCAACAGGAATTACAAGACTCCAGACTGGAAGCTGCAGAACGTTTAACCTCAGACCTTGGTATCATTTCCGATTGGGGTAAAAAGACAGTCTGCGAGCGACGGTCACGGACACTTTCGTATGACCAAGGACGAGACACAGTCCTGGTAATCTCTCCCATTTTGGAGGTCGCACCCCGAGCATTCCACCTCTCCTGCCAACTGGCAAGAATTGCCTTGCGAATCTCTGGAAACATATCTGTACATGGGACAGCACTAGGAGGGGCAGCTCTAGCTGCTGCCTCCCTTGCAAGTCCATCAGCTCGTTCGTTCCCGTGTACGCCAACGTGTCCTGGAACCCAACAAAACCCAACGCGATATCCCCTGTTGCTGAGCAAATACAACCACTCGAGAGCAGATAAAACTAGGGGATTAACAGAGGGAGTAAAGGAGCCCAGCGCAGAAAGAGCGCTACGAGAATCACTAAAAATCATAAAAGAGTCCACAGGAAGGGTAAAAATAATCTATAAAGAGAGGACTATTGCAGACAGCTCTGCAGTAAATACAGAAGCAACAGAAGAAAGACTACCTCCCCGACAGAAGGAGGGGAACACAACACCAAAGCCAACTCCAGCATCCAATTTAGAGCCATCAGTAAAGACAGGGATGGAGTCCGAGTGTTCAGTGAAGTGCTCTAAAAATAAGGCTCGGGACGCATATGGCGGTAAATCCCTCTAACTATCTATAGTGGGAGAACACAAGGATACCCCGGACAACTGCCAGTATCCAACCCTAGGTACTCGATAAGGGCAGATAGGAATGGGAGGGAAAGACAACGGTGTCATGGCAGACGCTACCCGAAACCCAAAAGGTTTAGGGAGACTAGGTCGCTCATCATATGCAGGCGAACGGGAATCCCGCAAAATTGACACAAAAGGAACTGATTCTGGAAGGCGTTGGACGCGGAACCAGCAACGGAATAGAGAGGACTGGCAAAGCCATTTGGGACTGGCGTCTCAAATCCAGAGGCAGGACGCCAGCATCCACGAGGAGGCTAGGTATCGGTGAAGACCGGAATGCACCAGTAGCCAAGCGGACCCCGGCGTGATGTACTGTACACGCATAGGTGAGCCTCCTTGGCGGAGGAGTATACCTCGCAGCCATATTCCAACTTGGAAAGGATGAGTGTTCTGTGGAGGAGGAGTAGCGTGTCCCTGTCTGCACCCCAAGAGGTATGAGCTAAAACACGAAGGAGGAACAGGGCTTTCTGACAAGCCGCCTTAACGTAACGTAAATGAGGCACCCAGGTTAGGCGGCTATCAAATAAAAGACCGAGGTAACGAGTCGTCTCTACACAGGACAGTCGCCTATTACCAAGATATAAGTCAGGGTCCGGATGAACGCCTCGAAGACGACAGAAATGCATAGCTACTGTCTTTGAGGACGAAAATCGAAAGCCGCGCGTATTTACCCAATTGGAGACTCTATTAATAGTCAATTGCAGTTTTCATTCAATCAACGACATCCTTGTCGTATAAAACGAAATGGATAAATCGTCTACATATAAGGAGCTATGAACTCCATCAGGCAGGACACCAACGACTCCATTAATAGCCACAGCAAATAGCGTAACACTGAGAATACTTCCCTGTGGTACACCATCCTCAAGTGGACAAACCTCGGAAAGAGTACTCCCCACTCTAACCCGTAAAGGACGATGAGATAAAAACTCCTGAATAAAAACAGGGAGACGGCCGCGAAGACCAAACTCAAACAGGTTAAGTACTGTCAGCACGAGCATAAAGCTGAATGACAAAAATGATTGCAACCTTGTGGCAGAGCTGGTTGCAAATATGATGCACATTAGCAATGCTGGCAAACACGGGAGTGGTAGGTAATTTTATGAACTGAAAATTACACTAACTCATATTGGGTCATGACATAGACTCTGTATCCTTGACGGATGTCGGCGGAACCGCCTAAATATTAGGCGGGCAAACTCTCAAAACAAAATTAAGGCGTCCTGACTTTATTTTTTTTACCTAGCCTAACCAAATTTGGCATGTAGCCCCCCACTGATAATGCGCATGGACCCATGAAGTCACATTTTCATTTCAGTTCGTTTTAGTATCAATAACATATATAAAACCTTTAAGCACCGCTAAAACACGACACTAACATCCCTTCTGCCCACTCAGTCTCTGCTTTTTAAAGCCACTGTTGCTTGAGAGAGAGAGAGAGAGAGAGAGAGAGAGAGAGAGAGAGAGAGAAAGAGAGAGAGAGAGAGAGAGAGATAATTACTTCGCTTAAGATAAAAGTTACTGCAAAATAAGCCTAGTGTTCTTAAATACAAAATAATAACTTAGTATTCGTAAATGCAACATAACAACCTAGTTTTATAAATGCAAAATAATCGCTTAGTATTCTTAAATGCAAAAAAATAGCCTAGTTTTCCTTAATGGAAAATAATAATTTAGTATTACTAAATGCAAAATAATAGCCTTGATTCCTAAATGCAAAATAATAGCTTAATATTCCTAATTGCAAAATAGCCTAGATTTCTAATAGCCCAGGAGCATTAGTGTTGAACCGGGAACAAAATGTAGAAAGCTGATTTTTTCAGGAAATCTATCTAGTAACATGGTACAAAGTCCCCTAAAATCCAGGCTGTGGAAAATTCACAATCCAAGATGACCGGTGATGAGTCGACCAGACACCAGAAAGACACTAAAAATGTAATAACTTTGTTACTATTCATCAGGGAGAGATTATTTTGGGGTCTAACCCCATGTTTTTGTGGGCAAGGAGTGTAAATATACCGTTCGAAATTCAATCCAAGCATTACTTTCAAAATAACCATGTGCTGTCTCAAGAAATTATTCTGCCAAATTGCAGAACTACCATAAGTAATCTGGTTCACAAAAAGGGCACAAGATTAAATTAACGAAATCCAATTTCAGTAGGATGCTAACCGCTACAAACTGTGAAACATACAATACATAGAAAGGCATATCCATACAGCATATATATCAAGAAGCAAATAATACAACAAAGAAACCATTGATCCAGTCTGGCAGGTACCAAATGTGAGTACATTTATGTCATAATTATTACAACACAATTCTAGTTTCAACCCTCATCTGAATCTATGGATTGGTTGTTGTTACATGTCCTCCCAATACACGAGGAACACATCTCAGTGTAAAATAGCCCAGCTCTGTAACAACTGCATTTTTTCCACATCCTATTATGCACCCACATGAGATCATTCGCAACACTCGATCAGGTGGCACAGGTTGGTCTGTTGCAACTGGAAGCAACCTTCCATCTTGTCCTTTCCATCCCCATTCAGTAGGTGCCAGCTCATTTCCGGACCACTGCTGCACTGCTAAGTAGGCCCGATATGAATGATATTTGGTGGCAGCTGATGTTGGTGGCAGGCTCTCTAAGTTGACTCCACTTGAGTACACAGATTTTCTACCAACCTGCCTCATGTACAGTACATACCGAAGCATATCCAGAGAGGTGGACTGAACTGCCCCATACAGTTTTAGCAAAAATTGTTCTCCAACTCTTGCCACCTCTTCATGACTTGATGAAGGCTGATGAAACACATCCAACATTCCCCATTCGTTCCTGCCTTCAATAATGGACACTGCCTTCATCTTACCTACATCGTATAAGGCTGAAACAGTATCACAGCCTGTTATAGCATGTAGGAACAAGAGATTGGTTTTAAGGTTGGGACTGATGGCCTGTTGAATAGCATGTATGCTGTAAACTGATGGATCACGTTCAAACATCATGAAAATGTTCATATCTCTAGTTGCCTGGGCAGTGAGCATCACCAGCAAATCAGTATCCTTCCCAACAACTACAACTGGTCGTTCATGGTCACCAGCTGCTGCAGTCAGTGATGTGGCTACAACGAGATGATCTGCATCTGCAGTGCTCTGCTAACAGTTCACACCATTAGACTTAATTTTTCATGAGTATACCAATCAACCGCTGCTTGTTCTTACTGTTTGCCAGGAATGACGTTTGGGAGGTGGTAGGCACCATGTCCACCTCAAATATAATACCTGCAGATGCATTCTGGACTGCTCTCCTGTGTTGTTCTAGTGCTTTTGTTGATATGGTGCAATCGTATCCATCAAATATGATTGCTGAGCCCCTTCCATAATAATTAAGAACATGTGTCACATAGGTGTCACACACCTTTCCATATGTAGCGTCACATGACCAAGTTACACTGTGTAAGAGGTGGCCACCATCAATAATGAATTGTAAGTTCTCGGAATCTGTAACTGGCCATTCACCTTTGACTTCAGCATAATGGCAAGGACACTTTTGATGTTTTGCGCATCATCCCATGATGAAAAAGGGAGGGTTGGTCCCAAATTCATAACAAAGGAAATCCCGCATTTCATTATGATGCTTCATAATACATGTCACACGCATGAAAAGAACGGCTGCGTTGACTTCCACACTCTGTCCTCTTATAGAAACTTGAGACCTAGCGCTGCTGATTGACAAAACCCTGTCTTTTCGCTTCATTTTCTGATCAGCATAGTTGTGTCCTGTCATTGCTTCTGCTCCAGCTTTCCCCGCTGTGTATGATTCATCAGCATTTGCTGCAGTATTAGCAACTTCACCAGTAGAAATACAGACAAGAGATTCATACCCTTGATATGAGAACGGGGAATGTGTAGAAAGCCAATTAATGAAACTTTCACAATCCTGACTGTCACGTGCTGTTCTGGATGGACGTAAATCAGCATGCTGGTCTGATGTGCTATTATGAACACCACAGAAGGTTTCCAGTACATTGCAGATAGGAACACATTTTGGAGTTACAAAGACCCATTTGGTCACAGTGCTATCAGTTATTCCCCTACCACGAGCCAGTTCACCAGATGTCTTCAATAATCTCATGAGTTCTTGCTCAATTATTTGGTCTGTAAAATTCCCATTCCAAAATGTATCACTTCTCCGTATTGTGAAGTAACCATGCTTGGGGAAATTTAGAAATTCAGTTTCACCCATGATTTCAGGTAGCTTCTTCATTGAGTCAAGATACAAACGTAATGATTTAGCATAAGCAGTATGGCCTGCTGCATGGAATATCGGGATCATTTACTCACAGCATGAAGATGCAAATGCCAGTCTTCTGTGCGCTCTGCTCTGATAAAGAGCATAATTACTTGCACCTGCTTTAAATACTGGATCCATAACTTGCCTGTACGACTTTGTCTAGCAGCATCTGCCATGAGATCATGTAAAATGTGAGTCAGGTGCTGAACTACCTCTTCATTCATAATGCTACTCATGTCATACTCCCTGGCAAGGAGCATTATTTGAACAGAGCAAAACTGACTGATATCCATCCCAATCAGACAACCTGGTGTCTGTAGTAAGATCCTCACAAGAGCAGCTGCTGTGAGTAAATGGGCACGAAGAGCTCTTGCATATGCGCATGCCCTGTCACCATATGATTCACAGAGTTTGTCGCATATACTGTCTGCCACAGACTCTCAAACCACTACCGCCCATTATGTAGCCAATAGATCCCATGAATGACATCAGAAGGTGAAACCCACAAGCCTGACTATTGTGTTCTTGAGCTCAGGGAGGCCTTAACAGCTTTGATATACAGTGGCTGGTCAAATGTCACAAGACACTTTCCCAAAAATGGTTGATGGCTGAGATGGAGCTTGGTTGATGAATGGAAGAATTTATATCTTGCTTTTATGATTATTGTCCCCTGTGACTGCCACCTGCATGACTCCACTCCAGGAAGAACACTCTGCTGCAGGAATAGCTTGGGAAAAACTAGCAAACTATATACTATCCAGAGATTTAGCCAGGTTCAACAGGGCTGGGAGTGGTTGAGGGGGTTCAGGTGGGTCAATTATGACTGACTTCAGTCCTGCAGATTTAGGTTTTTTGTATGGCTTTATGGGCACATGACTGAACTGTCCCATCTGCACTACAGATCTGATACTGGTGGACCTTTGTAGCAGAGATGAAACCTGATCTGTTGCTGCTGGGGTTACACATGCAATGCCACCCTTGGTATGCCACGTGCCATGACATGTTAGAGTGCGAACATTTATATCTACATTGTCAAAAATAAAATTGACTAGATCTCCAGAAAGGTAAAAAAACTGCTCTCCTTTTGGTAAAAGGGCATCATATAGTCTTTGAACCTCCCTGTAGTTATCTGCAAAAGATAAACTACCGAGAAGATCAATGAGTTCACGTGACTCCAGTTTTCTATTAATATACACAGATATTCCTAGCAAAATTGGTGATATGAATGAACGAGGTCTGACAGCATATATATACTGGGCAATAGCGGTGCGACGTCTTTCTGCTAATGCTCTGTCATTTGATTTAGTCTTGATTATCACTTCTAGGAGACGCCTTAAGTCCCAAATACACTGCCGAATTTTGGCTACGAACCTGACGCCGAATCAGTTCGTGAAAAAATTCGGCGACCGGTTCGCCGACATGACCAAGATTCTTACAGTTCGTGACCATTCGGCGACATGTCGGCGAATGCTCAAGACAATTCGGGGACAGCTCGGAGACATGTCGCCGACTATTCGGCGTCCAAGTCGCCGAGCTCAAAATCTGAAATGTTAACTTTTTTTGTCGCGGAATAACGGCGACAAGTCTCCAGAAATCTGCGCATGTCCCCGAAGTGTCGGCGACATGTCGAGACAATTCTCCGACAGTGCCAAGATTTCTGACAGCTGATCATCTGATGCCCATGTGGCATACCAGAGCACGGGAATCCGCGCCTACCTCATGGACTCCTACAACACCCGGGGAGCAGTGGCCTGACAGGACAGAATTGTGGGCGAGTAAATACCATGTGGTAATATGTATGATAGTATGTGTAATAAAATGTATAAATGTGACTTGTTTTGTTTTAATATCCTACAAATATTTTAGAATGAATGAATGTTTACGTAATATCAGTAAACAAAACCAGTAACATATCTGAACATTAGCCTCTTTCCATGCTATGGGTGAACAACCCATCCTGATCTGCGCATGCGCGGACTTTGTTTACATACACAGGGCGGGTTATTTTCGGCACGGTACCATGTCTTATCTCGCTTACTTATTGTGATCTGTCCCACCGAGTTGATATTTGTTTTTACAGTAAATGATGACGTATGTTTTGAAACTGGAAAATGCGTGAAATATGAAAGTTGATTCCTGCACCTCTTGTATGTCAGCAAATGTGATAAATGAGATAACCTGCACCCCTTGTATGTCGGTAAATGTGATAAATGAGATAACCTGCACCTCTTGTATGTCAGCAAATGTGATAAATGAGATAACCTGCACCTCTTGTATGTCAGCAAATGTGATAAATGAGATAACCTGCACCTCTTGTATGTCAGCAAATGTGATAAATGAGATAACCTGCACCCCTTGTATGTCGGTAAATGTGATAAATAAGATAACCTGCACCACTTGTAGGGGGAGGTGGGGCAAAATGACATAGGTGGGTTATATGGACCACCCCGTTTTCTGTGTTTTTAGCTTCTGCCAGCTATTGATAATGATATGGACTTACTACTCGGCTCATTAGTCAGCTGTAACATCGGGGCAAGTTTGGACGCCGTCGTTTGTTTGTGTGAACAATCCCAGAATATTTTATCACTAGCTGATCTATTGGTAAGGGTCTGATAAAATTGTGTTTATAGGAGTACTGTGACTCATAATTTCATGTGTTATTGCATGATTCTTTGGTATTACTCTGTGCATGAGTCTGACTACTGAAACATTTTTCTGCACCGCCATTGTTCCGCTGAGTTTGTTGTTAACATTTTCATTGCCCTTGGGGCAAAACGGCCCACTTAACAATAATAATTATTTTTGCTGCTAACTAACTCACAACTTCAGTGAACAAAGATAAGGACAAAGTGTTCTCTGTTTCTTTTATATGAATATTAATTTTATGTTCAGGAAGGTAATGTCACTTTTCGTTTGTGAGTTCATGTTGTTCATGCTATTGAGCAAAATAACAATTATTTTTGTAATGCATTAAGAACTTTTATGTTGAGAAAGGTAATTTCACTTTTACTTGTGAGTAGTTTCATGAGAGTTCATTGGTGTTCATGCTATTGAGCCACAGATCATTTATTTTTGTAATGGAATAAGAACTTGATGTTCAGGAAGGTAATATCACTTTTTATTTGGAATTCATTGTTGTTCATGCTACTGAGCCTAAGAGCAAGTGTTTTCTAATGGAATAAGAACTAGATTATTTTAGTTTTTGTTAAGTAATCTTTCTAATGTGATTCTCTGTCAAAACGTATGTTTGGCATGTTACCAAGCATTTCCATATGAGGCCATTTGCCCCATACGTGAGGTCCGTTTGCCCCGACCGTTGTACAAAATGGTCCACTTGTGGCTATTTTATTTTTAATTCATGAGTAAAGGATCCAAGTAGTTCTTCAAGAGAGTTTATTTTGTTTAATGATGAATAAAGATTGCAAAACACCAACTATCTCTGAATATACTACAAAATTGATGCAAAATCTGGAGTGAAACCTTAAGGGTGCCGTTTTGCCCCACCTTCCCCTATGTCGGTAAATGTGATAAGTGAGATAACCTGCACCCCTTGTACGTCGGTAAATGTGATTGGTGAGATAACCTGCACCCCTTGTACGTCGGTAAATGTAATAAATGTGATAACCTATACCCCTTGTATGTCGGTAAATGTGATAAATGTGATAACCTATACCCCTTGTATGTCGGTAAATGTAAGAAATGTGATAACCTATACCCCTTGTATGTCGGTAAATGTGATAAATGTGATAACCTATACCCCTTGTATGTCGGTAAATGTAATAAATGTGATAACCCTTGAATGTCATCCTGGAATTTGGCCATTCTCTCATAAAAACTAGCATGCTGTATTGCCGCCATCTTGCCTGGACAAACTAATATCAACACTATGTGATAGTAAACATTGGGTTATGCGCATGCGCAGATCAGGATCGGATAGACTAAAATACATTGATGAGATTTATCGCCACGCCGGGCTGCCCACAACATTTCCTCCCGTCACTCCAGAAACACAGGCCGAGGACCGCGAACTTGTTTTCCACTGGAATGCCTCAGATTTGCTACACTTGTTTGTGCTGTCTGTAGCGCCGGTAGGGTTTTTTGTGGGGCGTTATAGACGGCCCCAGCCTGTTAGTGGCGCAAGCTAATTTTATTTATGGTGGCTGGCGTGATGTATGACTTGCTTGGCCCATGCTGCCTCCCGGTGCTCCTCTTGACCGAAGTTGCTGAAGTTAAGGTTGACTGAAGATCCGGACAGCATGCCAAGTGCCTTCCCACCCCTCAACTTAGCCACAGCCTCTTTGACCTCAACCAGAGAGGATGAACTTTCGTCAATGGGTGGGTCAGCATCCACCACTTGTAACCCAGCAACTGGAAGCTGCCGACGTGGAGAGTCCACCATGTACAGCTGCTCTAAGTTCTCAGCCCAACGTGCCCTCTGCCCATTCACGTAAGACACGAGACAGCCGTCAGCTGTTCGGATAGTGCTCACCTAATAAGAGGGAGACTTGGGCGGAGCATCTTCACGGCTCGATAAGCAGGTCGGGGTCATTCGCATTTAAATGGCCCTCGACTTCCTCAGCAGACTCCTGACATACCTCTCCTTGTCTCTCCTCAGGAGAGCTCTAGTCCTACGCGACAGAGCCCTGTATTGGTCCCTTCCCAGCAAGTCTGGCAGCGCGACTCTCCTCAATATTATCCAACGTCTCCACCGAGGCAAAGCACTCCTAGATCTCAGGCGCTCTCCAGTGCACTCCTCGGCATCGTGCAGAGTCTTTCGTTTGAAGGTATTCCACACTTCTACCGGGTCTTCCAGGGTGCTGCGCACATCGAACCGAGTTGAGACCGTCACTGCATACTCCAGAGCACATGCCAGGTCCTACAGCCTCTCGAGATGGAACACAGTAGTGTTGCATCTCGAGATTCTTGACCTAACATGAAGCTTGAGTGTTGCAACAACAAGCCTATGGTCAGTTGCAAGAACGCTGCACTCCAGTAAACCCTGCAGTTCTGAAGGATCCTCCAACGAGTATTTACGAGAATGTGGTCGATCTCCTTAGCTACACCTCCGGCATCGCTATATCAAGTCCAGCGGTGCAGCTCTGGTCTCTGGTACCAGGAACCCGCAATTCTTAACTTTCTGGGTTTGCAAAATTCAGGAGGAGAGCTGTTGATGTTCCTGGTACATTTGCGAAATGAGTTCCTGTACCCACTGTGGTAAGCCTTCCCTCCAACCGGCAACGTCGCAGTAGTGCTACTCAAGTGTTGTTGTGAATAAACGATGTTCGTCGTGTTCGGCTGTGAGTGGCGGAGAGGTTCACTGCTATTCAGGAAGTGTAAGGGAGGCTTTATCCATAATTAAGAGGTGAAAATAAATGTAGCATGTGTATGTAACACATGTTAAACCAAGATATCACTACAAAATAATAACACCAGAGAGAAGACGAGGCGTATTATCTAGAGTCGAGACTTTGATGTTCCGCTCCTTCATCAGCATTCACGTGTGAACGTGTGCTCTCTCTCTCTCTCTCTCTCTCTCTCTCTCTCTCTCTCTCTCTCTCTCTCTCTCTCTCTCTCTCTCTCTCTCTCTCTCTCGATGGAAATCCGATATAATTTTCTCACTTTCTAAGAAATCCGGCCACCTGTTTTTAACCAGTCTCTCACATACCTTCGCAACCACACTAGTGAGTGATACCGGTCTGTAATTTAATGGGTCCGCTCTCTTGCCTCCCTTAAAAATCGGTACCGTACTATGTTTGCTCTCTTCCAATCTTGTGGTGCCTTTTCTTCACTCAGATAGGCACTCATTATGGAGTGCAGTTTCTCTGCAAGTTGATCACTACATTCTTTCAAGATCCACCCTGATACTCCATCCGGCCCCGTCGCCTTTCTTACATCCAATTTGTTCAAACTTTCTTTGACCTCCTGCACCGTTAACTGAATCTCTTGCATAACCTTTCCTTTTTCCTGGCCCGGGGGTTGTACAAATTCTTCTTTTGCAAAATTCTATGGAAGCTGTTATTCATCACCTCTGCCATCTTTGCTGGGTCCTCATATGTGGTTTCATCCATTTTCAGTTTATCGATTTTTTCTCTATTCTTTAATTTGCCGTTCACACGTCTATAAAATAGTTTGGGTAGGTCTTTCACTTGTCGATTATATCTTTTCATATTTCCTTTTCTCTTCTAATCTTTGTATATTCATTCCTTGCTTGTTTGAAATCGTTCCACGAGTTAATTCTTCTTCGTCTCCTCCATCCTTCCAAGCTTCCTCTTTTCTCTTTCTAATTATCTCGGATCTCTTGTTAAACCACTCCTTTTTACCAGCATCCTTTTGGTTACCTTAGGGACATATCTATTTTCGGCTTCCTTGCATAGCTTTAAAAACTCCTCCCACTTATCCTGTGTACTCTTGGCTGAACAGCCCACTCCAATTTGCATTTTCAAAAAAGGTTCTCATGCTAACAAAGTCACAGTAGTTGCTTCTCCCAATTTAGTGATTTTCTTTTCGGTCAATCGTTTTCTTTTCTGATACTTCAAATTCCACAACCTCATGGTCACTCTTCGCTATTGGACAATCTACGTTAAGATTTTCTATTATTTCCGGCGCCTTACTAAATATATACCAGGTCTAGTCTTGATGCCTCGCCTTCTTTCCCGAATCTGGTATGTTCCTTGATCCACTGAGTCAGCACATGTTCCACTGCCAGTTGCAGTAGTCTTCCTCCCCACGACTCGTCTGCTCCCTGCGTCTCCCAATCCTCCCATTCCACCTCCATGCAGTTGAAATCACCCATTATAGGTATTCTCTCACACGCCCTCAACCCCATACGCTTGTTCATGGGGGCACATACCCTACTACATAATGCCTCCTTCTTCCTTCAGCACCACAATTTTCACTTTCAACACCTCTGTCAAGCCTTCACCCTCAATTACCTCCTCCACCCTAATGCCTTTTTTAACCATTAACATCACACCTCCTCCCTGTTTTATCTTTATGTCTCTCCTCCATATGTTGTTTGCACCTTCTCCAATCCCCACCACCTCAATTGAGTCACAACAGTTTCCGTCAGCCCCACAATATCAGGTTCTATGTCTCTCAAATAGTCGTTAATTCTATCTACGATGAAACTATTCCATTAATATTCGTATATGTCACTTTCCACCCTTTCTCCTTTTCTGTTAGTTTTATTCCCTTCTTCCTCTCGACCCTATGAACTAGTTTCTCACTTTCATATCCATTACTCTCCAAAAAAACTCCCTCTTCTCTTCTTGCGATCTCTTCTCATTTAAATCACGAACCTCACCTCTAAAGGCGGCTTTACACTTGGCAATTCGCGGCTGGCAATACAGGCGCGGCAGCATTTTTGGTCTGGGTCTGGGAGCTCTTCTCGCGGCAAGTTCTCTGCAGCTGAGCGTGTCCGTCTTGTATTGCCGACTGGCGGCCAGGTAAACAACATGTCGGCGCCAATAAAACAAGAAATGACAGATGCAGATAACAAGATATGGAGCCGGGAGGCCGAGGTGGCATTGCCAGAGGAAGTGAGACAGCATCGACACTTGTGGGACCCACAAGATAAGCTCTACAAGAAGCAGAGTCTGCGCAAAACAACTTTTGAGAGAGTGGCAGCAACATTGCGGGAAATGTTTATCTCTTTGCGAGATATCGAAGGAGGTATAAGGAACGGTTATTTTCGTGTATTATATAATCACACTATGTAATGCCTGAGAGTTGGGATGGCATGTTCCTCCCTTCTCCTTTGTTGTTAAATGCAACAATAAACAATCAGTCAATCAATCAATACTACTTATGATAAAACTCGTTTACTAAAGTATTTCTACAATATTAGGCTGATGGACCAAACTCATTGTGGTTTTAAGATATGGTAGTAGCCTTTTGGGGTGTCTGGGGTGAATTCATGCCCTTGCATTTACTAGCAGTTTACGTCTTGATGCTCCCGGCGGCTCCTCCCACGTGTGAAGGTACTTTCTCGCGAGAGCACCCAGCCGGTCTAGCCGCTAGATCGTCGCGGCTGTATTGGCGGCCAGGAATTGCCACGTGTAAAGTGTGTGTGTGTGTGTGTGTGTGTGTGTGTGTGTGTGTGTGTGTGTGTGTGTGTGTGTAATTCACCACGACCTGATCACGTGTTGGACTCGTAATCGCCAGCAGCAGGTACCCTCCCAACATGAGCAAGTGCTCTTTATCGTCGATCTATGGGTACTGCCAGGACCTCACACACCACACACCCCATCCCCTTTGCTCAAGGGGGGATAGTAACCACTCCTAGTCAACGGAAAGAATCCGGCCTGAGCGGGCTCGAACCGTCGCCCTGTCAGACCGTGAAGCCTGGGAGTGTGTGTGTGTGTGTGTGTGTGCGTGAGAGAGAGAGAGAGAGAGAGAGAGAGAGAGAGAGAGAGAAGAGATAGCAACTTCAGCTGGCCGTGCAATAAGCCGGAGAGCCTTACTGCCACACCTCACTATCACCTGCCATCCTCGTCCATGTAGCTATCCAGTCTACTCTTAAAAAAGCTATCGTCGATGCACTAACTATGTGATTGCTTAGTCTATTCCATTCCAGAGAGAGAGAGAGGCGGGCCACACCTGTCATGGAGGTGGGCGGAGCTTGAGAGCCACCCGTCAAATCAGCGAGGAGTGCGGCGCAGGGCTAGAAAACCGTACCTACCTTCGTAAATATATAAAGGATGTATAAAGGAATTGTACTGTACTGTAGTCATGCCCTGCCTGTGATTCTCCCGTCTCTTCCCTGCTGCAGGATAATGTCTGAGGGCGGCAGTCGGGGCGACGTGGCAATGGAGGCGAACGAGAACGTCCACAGGTCGGGGTCACGCCGGAGGAGATGGCTGGCTACGACGAGTGGTCCGAGAACTACGCGGAGAGGGTGAGAGAGAGAGAGAGAGAGAGAGAGAGAGAGAGAGAGAGAGAGAGAGAGAGAGAGATTTACATAAATTTACATAGAAAATCAGACCACACAGACCCCATGGTCCAGACTAGGTGGTCTGTCCTTAAACCTAAGTGATTTTACATTAATCAGATGGCTCCAAAACGTTGCTTTTCTTCTCTAGTTAATATTAAGTTCAAGGAAGTGACGGTCGAGCTTGTTTTAAAGGAGTCAATCGTGTTACACTGGACCACTGATGGTGGGAGCTTATTCCATTCTCGCACTACAACGTTGGTGAAGAAAAATTTGGTGCAGTCTGAATTTACTTGTCTACATTTGAGTTTTGTGCCATTGTTCCTCGTTCGCAAAGTGTCATCGATCATAAACAATTTTGTTCTGTCTACATTCGTGAAACCATTAAGTATTTTAAAACATTCGATCAGTTTTCCTCGGAGGCGACGTTTCTCAAGAGAGAACAGGTTAAGGGTGGAAAGCCTATCTTCGTAGGATTTGTTGCGCAAGGAAGGGATCATTTTTGTTGCTCGACGCTGAACACCTTCTAGTTTAGCAATGTCCTTTGCATGGTGGGGAGACCAAAACTGTACCGCATATTCCAAGTGGGGTCTGACTAAACTATTGTAGAGCGGAAGTATTACATCTTTATTCTTGAATAAAAAGTTTCTTTTAATGAATCCCAACATTATGTTCGCTTTATTTGCTGCATCGATGCATTGATGTGAGAATTTGAGGTTTGACGCGATTTTGATCCCCAGGTCATTAACGCACTGAACGCTTGTGAGTTTAACGCCGTGTATTTCGTAATCGAACTTCTTATTTTTTGTTCCAACTTGAAAGACCTGGCACTTGTCTACGTTAAAGGGCATCTCCCATTTATCAGACCAAGCTGAAATTTTGTGCAAATCCTCTTGGAGGCTTTGCCTGTCATCGTCAGTAAGAACCGAGTTACCAATCTTTGTGTCGTCTGCAAATTTACTAATGCGATTATTGAGTCCAACATCCACGTCGGTGATGTAAATAATGAAGAGCACTGGGCCAAGAACCGAGCCCTGAGGGACGCCACAGGTGACCAGCGCCCACTCTGAGTTAAATCCGTCAATCACAACTCTTTGTTGTCTGTTGCTCAACCAATTCGCGATCCATTGGTTTACTTGACCGTCAATGCCTATTTGCTTTAATGTATAAAGTAATTTATGATGTGGGACTTTATCAAACGCTTTCTGGAAATCAAGATAGACTACGTCCACTGATTTGGTTACGTCATAAATTGAGAAGAGATCGTTATAAAAAGTCAGTAGGTTTGACAGGCAGGGTCTTTTGTTACGGAAGCCATGTTGTGACTCCCCAATTAATGAGTGGCTTTCGAGGTAACTCACAATTTTGTCTCTAATTATGCTCTCGAGTAGCTTTCCTACAATTGAAGTTAGACTAATGGGTCGGTAGTTACCTGGTATTTTTTTGTCTCCTTTCTTAAAAATCGGTGTCACGTTAGCCTTTTTCCAATCCGAAGGGACGATGCCTTGTCGCAAGGACATATTGAATACGGTAGTGAGGGAGAAGAGTATTTCGCTCTTTGTTTCTTTAAGCAGTATAGGATATACTTTGTCGGGTCCTGGACTTTTATTTGTTTTAAGTGAATGGAGAGCTTTAAGGACTTCATCGGTTGTTATTTCAAAATTAGGCAATGCATGCTCGAGATTTACAATAGTACTGGTGTTGGTGGGAGCGAGAGGAAGACTGTTAGTATTAAAAACCGAGGGTCGTTATAACAAGGTCGAGTATATTATTTTGTCGAGTTGGCTCAGAAACCATTTGGCTTAGATAATTTTCTTCTAGAAATTCGATCATTCTATGTGACTCGCCTTCTGTACCTGACAGTGTCGCCCAGTCGATATGGGGGAGGTTAAAGTCTCCTAATATCAGTGAGTCGTTGTTATTAAGTGACTGCCTTAAGACGCTGTACATTTCAAGGTCGTCATCGAGTGATTGCCCGGGAGGTCTGTAGGTGACAGATTTATTTAAATTGACTTTTGCAATGTTTACTCGCACGCACAAATGTTCAACGTTACTGTTCCCCGGTGTTTTGTCAGTGGGTTGGAAATAGCTTTTGACATAAAGGGCGACGCCACCGCCTCTACGGTTTACACGATCTTTGTTGAAGAGTCTGTAGCCATCTATGTTGTATTCGGAACTTAAATCAATATTTGTGGTGTCGATAAATGTTTCGGTTATAGCAATTATGTCAAAATTTTCTGTTAGAGCAAGACATCTCAGTTCATCAAATTTGTTCCTTAGGCTAAGCGCATTGAAACTAAGGTACTTGCGGGATCACGGTTACGGGTTTGTTGCGATGCACGGCGTCTATTTACACGGGCAGGGTGGGGGAAGTGGCTGTGACTCGTTTTTTGCTCGGATGACACGTACTGCGTCGTTGAGGAGCCTTCCGAATCTGGCTGCCCCGATGGGAGAAAGGTGCAATCCGTCCCTGTGGAAGAGCTCACTTTGTCCATAGAAATTGTCCCATGCGTTTAAGAACTCCACGTCAAGCTCCCTACAAAGAGTCTGTAAGCGGTTGTTTAGGCTGAAGGCCTTACTGAAAAAGTCGCTCTCCGCCCAAGTCCGTGGTAGAACTCCTGAAATCAAAATGTTAGGGGATTTAGACTTATACTGCTGGATGAGCCTACGGTACTTCTCCAGGAGTTCTTCAGACCGGGTCGTGGTGAGAGAGAGACAGAGAGAGAGATACCTTCAGTACCAAGTGCCTATGCAGAATCATGGGGTATCGCTGGAATGATTTTGCGTTAAACCGGCGACTACTCCGTTAGTTCCGGGAGTGAAGTGATGCGGCCCCTGGGGTACGCACCTGTAATCACCCGCTTCCCCGTCCCCTTAGATGATCTGGAAAGGCGGGTACCGTGGCCCCGCCATCACGCTGGAGGAGGCGCTGCGTTGGGTACCCTCGGAGCGGCGAGCCAAGGCCAGGGTGCTGGACGTGGCCGCCGGGACGGGCTGCGTGGGCCGCGAACTCCACCGGGAAGGCTTCAGGTGGGTGCGGCAGGGCCGCAGACAGGGGGTTGTCCGGTCACCATACTTAAATGACGATGTGTTGGAAATTACAGCAGCTTGTGTAGAGGCAGGGCCGCTGGGTGGGAACTGGGAGCGGGCAGGAGCGGCATTACTATAGTCCATCGACTCTAACTTAAAATTGACCCCTGTGGCTTGACCCGGGGAAACCCCCATTGTTTACAGATCTAGCGATGACCTGCGCATGGCGTTTTGTCTCACTGTTAGTCTGTACGTTATCTATTTATGGAATTTACATACATTCATAGTACGACTGCGTGGTGTTATGAATGGCTTGGGATTAGAGGGATTGATTGATTGATTGATTTAGAGTTTCTTTCATGGCGCCGCAACATCTTGGTCATATGGCACCGGGGTAATAAAATGGAAGGCAAATAATTAAAATAATCTAAAGGTGATAAATATTATTAGGAAGATAGTTTTGAAATGGTCCATTCAGATATAGCACTAGTTTAAAATATAATAAAATGTTTATTAAAAATGCATTAGTGAAATACAAATAACTTTCTATGAAGAGACCCTACAAGAGATGGAGGATGCCCATCTCCTGCAGATACCCCATGACGTCATGTCCAGGGGTGAAAGCCTTTTCTCCCAGCATTAGGGAAAGGGAAACATTCTCATGTACATCACAACACCGGGAAAGGTACTGCTCTCGCAGATCCCGCAGACTGGGGCACTCGACCTGGGATTAGAGGGAAAGACAATGAATCAGTAAACCTTCCATATCACTTGGCAACGTGGCTCATGCAACGTTGCCGCCTGATGGACCTTGGCAACAGGTGCCAGGCCGCACCAATCAGCGTTACGCCACAATGGACAAATGAAGTAGATCTCACTCTCGCCCCCTGCGCAGCCATGCAGAGAGAGAGAGAGAGAGAGAGAGAGAGAGAGAGAGAGAGAGAGAGTAAGCCACACTCTCTGAGGAGAGAAATGGAGGGGTGTGTCACCAGAGCGGTCTCGTGGGGAATCAATGTGTCGCGCCCAAGGGCTCAAGTTAAAATCGATAGACTATACTATGTTAGGAATTAGGCCAGTTAACCGTGGGACTAGACAAATTAACTATTTCCCTTATGGAACTAGTCTCGGGCCGACAGTTCAAGCCAACTATGAGTATCGTCTGAGCTCAAATAAGCCTTGGATGGTACTTAAATACTTCGATCATCGGCTCCCAAACCGAAACAGAATCAACTTATTCACTGCCTTAAGACTAACCATATTTACCATGAAAGGAATAACAATAGTGAAGTGTTTCCTTTCATGAAATAATAACTAATTGTTCTTGCTGAATTAAAATTAAAGAGCAAGGATAATTTAACCGATGGAAAAGAGAGGAAAGCCACGCCACCTGGCGAGATAAATTAAAAATATCGCTTCAGACCCACGTGATTGGTTTTCTCTCACTCCACCACCGGCCTTCACAAAGTAAAGACCAAGGCACTGCAGTCCACCCATTAAATCGGACGCAGTGTGCCTTCTATTACCTGACTGAGGGATACTACACCCGGCAACGAGACTTCAGAGACAACAATATCTTTTGAAACCCGCTTCTCAGCTAAGTGCCCCCAGCAGTTATTTGAGACAGATAGATTTTTACTACACGGATCCGGTAGGATTATTATTTGTTCGGCTGTCTGGAGGTGCTTGTTGGATACCTTCACCACCTAATAGCTGGTAAGCACTTGTTTCTTTGGGATTGTCTGACGGGTGTGTTTATTCACTTTGCGAGTGACCTAACTGTTGGGTAGGGTAAATTTACTGATTCCCAACAACTACTACTACTGCTATAACTTCTACTACTACTACTGCTATTACTACAGCCACTCCCACAGGCACATAGACGCTGTGGACCCGTCGGAGGGCATGATGAAGCAGCGGGAGACTGGCATCTATACCAACGACTTCCTGGAGTTTATCGGCAGCGGACACTCCACCGTGCCCAAAGGTAATAGTAATTTGTTTTTTACATTAAAGGACACGGCTCAAGAGCAACAAGAGTACAAAAAAAAGCCCGCTACTCGCCGCTCCCATAAAAGATAAAAGTAAAGAGTAGCCAAAAGAGAGGTCAATTTCGAGTGGAGAGGTGTCTTGATACACTCTTCTTGAAGTAAGTCAAGTCATGGGCAGGAGGAAATACAGACGAAGGAAGGTTGATCCAGAGTTTACCTCTTGCATAAGGGTTTTGGATAGTATAGGGATGAGCATGAGTAGAAAGTCGCGTGCAGCGGGGCCGCGGGAGGGAGGGAGGCTGCAGTAAGCATGTTCAGAAGAGCAGTCATCATGAATATATCGATAGAAGATAGAAAGAGGCAACATAGCGGCGGAATTTAAGAGGTAGAAGGTTATCAGTGAGAGGAGGAGAGCTGATGAGACGAAGACCCTTAGACTCCACTCTGTCCATGAGAGCTGTGTGAGTGGAATTATTGTTATTGTTGTTGTTTCATATTTAAAGATTAATATACGTATTTTTCTTATACATCTCTCTCTCTCTCTCTCTCTCTCTCTCTCTCTCTCTCTCTCTCTCTCTCTCTCTCTCTCTCTCTCTCTCTCTCAGACACATACGACCTGGTGGTCACCTCGGGTGGTATGGGCGAAGGTCATATCCCACTCAGTGGCCTCGACGACCTGGTGCGCGTCGCAAAGAACGGTGAGCGAGCGTGCGTGCGTGCGTGCGTGCGAGAATGTTTTTACAATAAAGGAGACAGCTCAATGGCTCAAAAAAAGGAAACAATAATATAAAAAAAAAGCCCGCTACTCGCTGCTCCTGAGAAAAAAAAATCAAAAGAGGTGGCCGAAAGAGGGGTCAATTTCGGGAGGAGAGGTGTCCTGATACTCTCCTCTTGAAAGAGTTCAAGTCGTAGGCCGGAGGAAATACCGATGAAGGAAGATTGTTCCAGAGTTTACCAGCGTGAGGGATGAAAGAGTGAAGATGCTGGTTAAATCCTGCATAAGGGGTTTGGACAGTATGGGATGAGCATGAGTAGAAAGTCGTGTGCAGCGGGGCCGCGGGAGGGAGGGTTGATTGATTGATTGATTGATTTGGGATTTCCTTCGTGGCGCCGCAACATCTTGGGTCATATGGCACCGGAGTGCGTAATAAAATGGAAAGCAAATTAGTAAAATAATCTTAGTTTAGAAAAATCTATCCATGGACCAAAGTATGTTGAGGGGTATTAAAAAGTGTTATAAAATGGTCCATTAGAATAACTTCAGCGTTTAAAAGACTACAGGAGATGGAGAACGCCCACCTCCCGCAAATACCCCATGACGTCATATCCAGGGTGAGCACCTTTTCCCCAGCATTAGGGAGAGGGAAAATTTCCATCTACATGACACCGTGAGAGGTACTGCTCACGCAGGTCCTGCAGACTGGGGCACTCGACCAGCAAGTGCCGGACAGTCATGGGGACCAAGCAGTCGTCGCAGTAAGGCTGCACCCCGAGACATGAGGAAGCCTTGTGTGTAGCGTGTGTGACCCGTCCTCAGGCGGGCCAGAACGGTTTCCGTTTTGCGACACTTTATGTGGGAGTAAGACCACGGACGTCTTGCCCTGGTCGTGACTTCCCCCATCTTGGTGGTGGCAGTCATATCCTCCCATCTGGCCTGGCACACGCTATCAGCGGTGGCTCGGATGTTAGGGTACAAGTCTTTGCAGGGAAGTGGGCGAAGGTGAGGTGCAGCAGCAGGGACAGGCCGGGTAGCCGCCGCCTTGGCCAGCCGATCGGCCTGCTCGTTCCCCTGAACCCCTACATGGGCCGGGACCCAGCAAAAGGCCACCCGACTACCTCGACGGTTTAATAAGTAAAGCCATTCTAAAATCGATAAAATAAGGGGATGACAGTAATCACGGGCCGCTATAGCAGCCAGTGCGCTACGAGAGTCGCTATAAACAGTAAAGAAGTTCTGGGGGAGACTAAACATAATTTTGAGAGCTAGTAAGATAGCGGAAGTTTCAGCCGTAAAGACTGACGCCACTCTAGGAAGGCTAACGCCCCGGCAGAAGGTGGGAAAGACGACACTGAAGCCTGCTCCAGTGTCCGACTTAGACCCATCCGTATAGACGGAACAGAGCCCTCGTGAGAGAGAAGTGCTCTAAAATAAGGACTGTGCTGCGTATCAGTGGAGTGAGCTCTTTTGGTCCGTTATAGGTCTACACACTTCTACGCTGGGAAACTGCCAATAGCCCACCCTCGGGATGCGGTGGGGACAAACAGTGAATGGAGGAACTGCCCAGGCTGCCATAAGTGACTGCACCCTATATCCAAAAGGTTTAGGGAAACTCGGCCGAGCGTCATACACGCGAGAGCGAGAATCTTGGGAGGCGGTAACACAAGGCACATAATCTGGAAGGCGGTGAGTCCGATACCAGCATCTCAGCATTAAAGACCTCCGGCGCAGGTCCAAGGAATGCATGCCGGCATCCACTAACATACTAGCAATCGGACATGACCTAAAGGCTCCTGTTGCAAGACGGACCCCAGCATGATGCACAGAGTCCAACATACGGAGACGAGCATCCGACGCAGATGAATATATCTCGCACCCATACTCCAGTTTCGGAAGTATAAGTGATCTGTGCAACATGAGGAGGGTCAGGCGATCCGCACCCCAAGAGGTATGGGCTAAAACTCTAAGGAGGTTAATTGCCTTGAAACAAGTTGCCTTGATATACCGGAGGTGAGGGACCCAGGTCAGCCTTGCATCGAATATCAGCCCAAGAAATCGGGTCTCCTCCACACATGAGATTCTGCGACCGTAGAAGTATAGGTCTGGGTCCGGGTGGACTCCATGAATACGGCAGAAGTGCATGGCCACAGTCTTAGTTTGGGAGAACCGAAAACCTTGAGTTTCAGCCCACGTGGATATCCTGTTAAGTGCCAGCTGTAATTTTCGTTCTATCAGTGACATCCTGGATCCAGAGACTGAGATGGACAGGTCATCGACATACAAACTCCCTCGGACTCCTTCTGGTAGTACACTAATAACGCTGTTGATGGCCACGGCGAAGAGAGTAACACTGAGAATACTCCCTTGCGGCACACCATCTTCTAAAAGAAGAGCATCAGAGTGCATGTCTCCAACCCTCACCCTCAAGAAACGATTCGATAAAAACTGTTTGATAAAAATCAGGAGCCGGCCACGAAGACCAAACTCATGGAGGAAAGTAAGATGCCATGACGCCAGGCAGTGTCATACGCTTTTTCCAAATCAAAGAACACTGTAACTTGGTGTTGGTTGGAGGCGAAGGCCTCACATATAGATGACTCCAAAGATAGAAGGGCGTCTGAGGTGGATCGCATTTTGCGAAAACCATATTGTACTTGTGATAAAATATTCCCTTTCTCTAAGTACCACATGAGCCGCCCATTCACCATCTTCTCCATAACCTTGCAAAGGCATGAAGTGAGTGATATGGGACGGTAATTTGTTGCCTGCCGGTGGTCCTTTCCAGGCTTAGGGATTGCAATAATAACGGCAACGCTCCAGGAAGACGGATAATCACCGGTATACCAAATTCTATTAAAAGAGACAATAAAAACATAAGTGATTCGTCAGGAATATGACGTAAAAAGGAGTATGGGATGTCATCGGGACCTGGTGACGAGTCATGGCACTGGTTTAGAGCTGAACGGAGTTCAAGACTAGAAAAAGGGGCATTATACGACTCGCCGTTATTAGAAGCAAAACTGAGGCCAGCAGACTCCAAGCGCCGACGATGGCGTCCCGAAGGAGATGTAGTGTCTTTCCTAGATACATTTGTAAAATGTTGGGCAAGGACTTGAGCAACTGCAATAGGTTCGGCCACGTTCCTGCCTGCTTCTGACAGGACAGGAGGGGAAGGGACGGTATATTTCCCAGAGATTTTCCTCACTCGTTTCCATACCTGCGCTAGGGACGTCTCCTTGTTTAGGGTGGATACGTATGCCTTCCACGAAGCACGACGGGCCTCTTTAAGGACCCGTCGGGCATGGGCACGCGCCCGTTTGAAGGCTTCTAAGTAATGTGGATCTCCACGATGTCGGCAGAGGCGTGAGAAAGCGGCTCGTTTGCCTTCACAGAAGCGGCGCACTCAGGGGTCCACCAAGGCATGGGACGTCTGGGAAAGTGACCAGACGTCTTTGGAACTGCTAATATGGCTGCCGAGTGTAGTAAGGTAGTAAAATATGCCACCGCTTCGCCAGTGCTGCTGAAGTCATCTAAAGACCGTGCAGTGGAACTTAGCTGTTTGAAGAGTTGCCAGTCTGCTTTATCTATACGCCAGCGTGGGAGGCGAGTGCGTGGTTCGCCCTTAGCTGACGATAAAACAATAGGGAAGTGGTCACTTCCATGCAAGTTCGGTAAAACCTTCCAGTTGAAATCTAAAATAATATTAAAAGAACACAAAGA
The DNA here is from genome assembly GCF_024679095.1 of Eriocheir sinensis. Classification (NCBI taxonomy): domain Eukaryota; kingdom Metazoa; phylum Arthropoda; class Malacostraca; order Decapoda; family Varunidae; genus Eriocheir; species Eriocheir sinensis. Next base: position 8,230,167 of record NC_066531.1, read on the forward strand.
CACATCGATAGCCGTAAAATACCCGTTTGGCTATGGAAGTGCGTCATATCTCCAGAATTAAGAACTCCCAGTTCCTCATCTTCTACCACAGATGCCAGCATCACGCCTCGAGGGTTAGTGGTGCAGTCTCCCACAGTGGATGACGGTCATTCACATCGCCTAGTAAGAGGAAAGGGCAGGAAGATCAGCGATCAAGTTATCAAGATCCTCCTCTCTACATGAGCGCTTGGAGGAAGGTATACGCTGCAAACTGTGTACTGTCGTGGGAGAAAGAGCTGGATGCTGACCGCCTGGAAGGGAGCTGACAACCTTACGCGTGAGAAAGGGATATCACGGCGGACCAGTATGGCACTGCCGCCACGATTCCCTTGGTCTTGTAGAGGATAAGAATATAAAATATGGTAACCAGGAGGCCCAAAGGAGTACTTTCTCCTACCATGGTCTCCTGAATGCAAATGCATACTGGGGAATAACGGGCTATAAGACTGAGCAACTCTTCCCAATTGGCACGCAGACCACAGCAGTTCCACTGCACGATATTGAAGATGATTACTTAGTGAGGTGCTTTGGGGCTCTTCCGGAGGAATCGCCCTGCACCTACTGGGTTCCTTTTAAAGGGGCCATCACCCTTCATTAAAGGACCCTTGGTCCGAGCTGTAGCTGGTTGCGATACCATATGTACCGCAGACCGATTGGCAGGCTGGGGCATTCAACTACCCTCCTGCCCGCGACTGCTGCCGGCGTCTTCCCTCCCCGCCTCTCCCAACCGTCCGCCACTCTGAGGTAGCAGCAGAGGAGGAGGAAGCAGAGGAGGTCCCCGGAGAAGACTCTCCGGAGGTTGAGGCCACAGGCGCCGGCAGCGACGCACCTGCAAGCCTGAGCACCAGCAGACTCCGGCCCACAGACAGCCGGAGCAGCTGGCGCAGGGGGCAGCAGCAGCCGACGCCCAGGGTACCTCCGGCGATCCTACAACTGGCGCCGGGTTTGCAGCTTGGTAGGGGAGTCTCATCGAGAGACTCCTCACTGCGTGAACGTTTCTGTTGTTGTGGCTCTGTTCGGAGCGGGACACGATTTGGTGTGATTTCAGGTAAAGGCGTCGACACAGAAACGACAGGAGCTGCAGGGCACGACATATCCTGGGAGGTTTTGAGACGGCGTTGAGCGTGTGACTGGAGAACTGAGGCATAGGTTCTACCAGGACTAGACAGCCTGGTAAGGGCGAGTCGCTTTGCCTCTACAAAGACAATTTCTCTTTATTTCGAATGGTAAGCACCTCTCTCTCAAATCTAAGGCGATCACACTCTTTCGATGAAGCTGGATGGGGCTCGGCACAGTGGTAGCACCGAACAGGGCCAGGCACTCCTCACCATGGTCATCCCTACCGCAGGTGACGCATACTTTAGGGAGACCATTCTGCAGGCGGCGGCATGTCCGAGTCACATGTCCATATAACTGGCAATGGAAACAACGTCTGGGGTTTGGGACATATGGTTTCACGTGGAGGTTTAACCATGCCAATTTTACAGTTCTAGGGAGCTCTAGCCGATTAAAGTTATGAATAGTGTGGGTGTGGGTGTCAGTGCTCCTTCTTCTTTCTTGTGGACACGCCTCACCGCAACAACGTCATACTCCTCGAGTTCCTTAACCAGGCGCTCCTCCGAGTAACGAAGGAGGTCTCTTGAAAATACCACGCCGCGCGATTGGTTCATGGTAGCATGGGGGGCACATGATACTGCAGCCCCGGGAACTGAGGTGAGGGCACGGAGTCTTTCACTCTCTTCAGGAGAAGAGACTTCCACAAGAAGGCTGCCATCTCCCTGCGGAAGCATCTTCGGCTCTCTGCCGCAAGTCTTGACAAGTTCACGGTGGACTTCGAAAATGTCGAGATCATTAACAGATCGACCATCTAGGGACTTTACGGTGATGTATTTGTCATAGGATACAGATTCAAATAGACGCGGCAGGACCTCAACTTGAGAACTCTGCGAGACTGGCACATTCTTTGGTCCCTGCTTCCGGCTCTTGGTCCGGGAGCCACCGGGTCTGGGGATTAAGAAAGAAGAGGCAGATGCCCCTTTAGTGCCACTCGGAGCCTGAAACGGCTCCAGGGTGGCGATGAGGGAAGGCCGAGAAGAGGTTTCCGGGGACGGTCGGAGGTCAGGTAGGGATGTAGGCCGAGGTAACTTCGGGGATTTAGATGCCTTAAATGGTGACAATTATTTCACTTCCCCACCCCCACCCACCACGGAGCGCAACATGGGAGGCTAATGCTGGAGCAACAGCTCACAGCAGCCTCAGGGTAGTGGGGAAGTATACGTGGCAGCTGCATTGTGTGATGCGGCAGCCGCTGGACCATTTCGGTGCCAACCAGACCAAAGACACTTGCCACTAGACAAAGCATGACCCGCAGATTGATAGAGCGGGGCCACACAAGACCACCCGTCTTACCCCAACCCTCCCGCCAAAGGAGCGTGTTGTCCACCGAAGGGAACTACACCCTGCCCCGTGGTGGACTCAACTCCCAGACGAGAGGGCGCGGGGAGTGTACGGGACGCCACGCACGGCAAACACGTGGGGAGGCTCAGCCATGCCCTTGATGGTAGTCGGGCAGGCACATACGTCACCACTGGTAAGCCTCCATTACCAGTAGTGACGGGGGAGTGTTTAGTCCACTCTGGCCGACAAACAGCAAGCCCTACAGAGGTGGACGAACCACCTAAGTAGGTGGTGCTGCCGACCAGGCTTCAAGCCCCGCTACCACGGCAAGGAACTCCCCTCAGCAGGGCGGGAGGGAGGGAGGCATGCAGTTAGCAAGCTCAGAAGAGCAGTCAGCGTGAAAATAGCGATAGAAGATAAAAAGAGTCAACATCGCGACGGAATTTAAGAGGTAGAAGACTATAAGTTGGAAGAGGAGAGCTGATGAGACACGTGAGATGCATACTCCATACAAGGGCGGACAATGCCCCTATATATAGATAGCAACTGTGCGGGGGAGAAGAACTGGAGGAAACGATACAGAACGCCCAACCTCGAGGAAGCTGAATTCGCGTGAGTGGAGATATGAAGTTTCCAGTTGAGATTTTGAGTTAAGAATAGACCGAGGATATTTAGTGTTGAAGAAGGTGACAGCTGAGTGTTGTTGAAGAATAGGGGATAGGTGTTTGGAAGATTGTGTCGAGTTGATAGGTGGAGAAATTGAGTTTTTGAGGCATTGAAGGACACAAGGTTTCTTTTACCACAATCGGAAATGATAGACTCCAGTCTGGAGTCGTGTACTTCCTGTTGGGATGGCCTTCTATTGAAAGAAGTTGAATAATGCAGAGTGGAGTCGTCGGCGTATGTGTGGACAGGAAAGTTTGTTATTGAAAGAAGATCATTGATGAATAACAAGAAGAGAGTGGGTGATAGGACAGAGCCCTGTGGAACGCCACTGTTGATAGGTTTAGGGGAAGAACAGTGACCGTCTACCACCGCAGAGATACAACTGCCGGAAAGGAAACTGAAAATAAAGGAACAGAGAGAGGGATATAATCCGAAAGAGGGTAGTTTAGTAAGCAAAGACTTGTGCCAGACTCTATCGTAGGCTTTCGATATGGCTAAGAGATGATGACCAAGAGTCAGTTAAGAGAGCAAGAAGATCGCCAGTAGAACACCCATTGTGGAACCTATACTGGCGATCAGACAGAAGGTTAGAAGTGGAAAGGTGCTTTTGAACCTTCCGGTTAAGGATTGATTCAAAAGCTTTAGATAGACAGGAAAGTAAAGCTATAGGGCGGTAGTTTTAGGGATTGGAACGGTCACCCTTCTTAGGCACAGGCTGTACAAAGGCATACTTCCAGCAGGAAGGGAAGGCAGATGTTGATAGGCAAAGACGAAAGAGTTTGACCAGGCAGGGTGTCAGCACGGAAGCATAGATTTTAAGGACAATAGGAGGCACTCCGTCAGGTCCATAAGCCTTCTGAGAGTTGATGCCAGAGAGGGCATAGAAAACATCATTTGGAAGAATCTTAATAACGGGCATAAAGGAGTCAGAGGGGGGATGAGTAGGAGGAATATGCCCAAAATCGTCCAGGATTGAGTTTTTACAGAAAGTTTGTACGAAGAGTTCAGCCTTATAGACAGATGAGACGGCAGTGCTGCCGTCAGGGTTATGGAGAGAAGGGAAAGAGGAAGAAGTGAAATTGAAGGAGATATTTTTGGCTTGATGCCAGAAGTCACGGGAAGAATTAGAAGCAAGGTGTTGACATTTTCTATTGATAAAAGAAGTATTGGTAAGTCGGATAATATATATGGCACGATTCCGGGCTGACATGTAAAGGTCATAGTTAGCGTTGTGAGATGCCTCTCTATCTTTAATAGCACGAGAACAAGCATGATTAAACCAAGGCTTTTTAGCATGAGGAGTAGAGAAAGAACGTGGAATGTGTGCCTCCATTCCAGAGACAATCACCTCTGAGATGCACTGGGCACACACAGAGGGGTCTCTCTCCTGGAAGCAGTAATCATTCCACGGGAAATCGGAAAAGTACATCCTCAGATCGTCCCACCGAGCTGAAGCAAAATGCCAGAAGCATCGCCTCTTCGGTGGGTCCAGAGGATGTACAGGAACGATAGGACAGGAAACAGAAATAAGGTTATGATCGGAGGAGCCCAACGGAGAGAACAGTTTGACAGAGTAAGCAAAATGATTAGAGGTAAGGAAGAGGTCTAGAATGTTGGGCCTGTCTCCAAGACTGTCGGGAATACGTGTAGGGTGCTGAACCAACTGCTCTAGGTCGTTGAGGAGCGCAAAGTTGTAGGCTTGTTTACCAGGCTAGTGTGTGAAAGAGGATGAAAGCCAAAGCTGGTGGTGAACATTGAAATCTCCCATGCTGGAGATTTCAGCGAAGGGAGAGTGAGTCAAGATGTGCTCCACTTTAGAATTCAAATATTCAAAGAATTTTACATAGTTATAGAGTTAGGTGAGAGATAAACAGCACAGATATATTTAGTAATAGAATGAAAATGAAGTCTTAGCCAGATGGTGGAAAATTCAGAAGAGTCAAGGTCGTGGGCACGAGAGCAAGTGATGTCGTTGCGCACGTAGGCGCAGCATCCAGCTTTGGATTGAAATTTAGGATAGAGATAGTAGGAGGGAACAAAGTAGAGGTTGCTGTCAGGAGCCTCAGAAACCTGTGTTTCGGTGAGGAAGAGAAGGTGAGGTTTAGAGGAGGAGAGATGGTGTTCCACAGAATGAAAATTAAAACGAAGACCGCGAATGTTGCAGAAATTGATAAGGAGGAGGTTCGAAGAGTTATCAGGACACCTCTCAAGTCGGCAGCCAAAATGGGAGTCCTCCCTGGGGGAAATTATGGTCCCCCCCCTCCCCCCAAGCGGGGACTCCGAGGCATCGTTATTTTTCGCCATTTATAATTTTGAATTTTGGGAAAAGGTGTGTGTGTTGTGTGAATGTAGTGTGGTGTAGAAAGAGAGAGGAACTGTCTTTAGAGAGCATGCTGAACTGCTCTCTGGTGTTGATGAGACAAAAGGGAAACGGTTAGTGAGGACATGGGAAGAGTCTTTGAAGGGCTTCAGCATCCTCCTCGCTTCTCATATATCCTCACCCGGAGTAGTTCACGCCTATTCGGTTGGTGTCTTTCTACCTACTCCTACTATAGGATCGCTAAACAGTTCATGGTAATCCCAGCAACTTTTACGAGAGGCTTTTCAAACAGGCGAACTTAGGCGCCGTTTAGGATGGGAAAGAGCCTACATAGAGACTTCAGATTTGCATGGAATAAACCTTGAGGCGGTCTTCCTAAGGTGGGCAAGACGACGCGCCCCCTAGCGTATGCCCCAATGATTAACTTATTTCCTCCTCTCCGGTACTCCAGGAGGCTTCGTGATAATCGTGATGCGCCATGAGCACCTACAGACCGTGCCTTCCTACAAGGACAAGCTGGAGCCTTACATGGACCAGCTGGAGGCGGACGGGAAGTGGAAGAAGGTAGGGAGCACCGTTGCCAGATTATCGTACTCAGAGCATAGTATTTACCGTTTTTTGACACCTAACTATTGCCAAGAAACATCAGGAATTAACTATTTTAACGACAGATATAAATGAATTTAGTTATTGAGCCCCAGGAGACGGTTTTGTGTCGGAAGTTGGTAAATATATAAGAGGCTGAGTACAACTATCTGGCAGCGTTGGTACAAGAAAACATTTACTCTAATCAAGGTTTCTGTCTGGCGGGGCTGCTCACTGTATGGGCGCCTGTCACGACACTCTGATATAAGGAGATGGTCAGGAGCTGGCCAAGGGGAGGTCACGTATTTGAAATGATGGTCATAATTCCTTCAGGTGGAGCGGCGCACCGTCCCAAACTATTTCTGTGACAAGGAGGGTCTCGTCTTCGTCTTCCGCATCACTAAGCCTGAGTGAGGAGGAAGAGGAGGGAAGGGAAAGGAGAGAGATGAGGAGGAAGAGTTATAGTTGTGCTGTGCCAAGGCCGTCTCTGTGTTGCAGCCTTGGCTTTCGTCGCGGCACCCGAGACTGAGGTGTGAATTATCGAGGTCTGGCAACCTGGTGTCATGGCGTCTACGATGTTATATGATAGTCTACGCATAGGACACATTTGTCAGTATTAATCATATTATTGAAATTGTCGTAAAAATCTCTTTTAGTTTATAAGACTGAGGCTGCAGAATGCTTAACCTCAGACCTTGCTATCATCTCCAATTGGGATAAAAGGAATGTCTGGTCTGGGTCTTGGGGTCTTGATGATGTACAGACATGTATATATATATATATATATATATATATATATATATATATATATATATATATATATATATATATATATATATATATATATATATATATATATAATAAACGGGTGTTTAATTCCCCTCAGGATCATGTTAATCTTTGTTTGTTTCTCAAGTTAATTTAAGTGATTACTCTTCCTAATTTTAAATGCGTCTGCTGTTCCTAATTTATAATGTGTCTGCTGTTCATAATGTATAATGCGTCTGCTGTTCCTAATCTTAAAAGCGATTACTGTTCCTAATTTTAAAAGCGTCTGCTGTTCCTAATTTTAAAAGCGTCTGCTGTAGCCCTACGTGGCGCAATGCAGAGGAAGTTAACTTATTTAATCTGAAAGTAAAGTGAAATGATCTGAAAGTAAAGTTAAGTAACAGAGTAGTGAAGTATATGTGGCAGGTAGCATGTGGAAGGATGAGGTGGAACGAGAGAATAAGATTAACGAAAAGAATAAAAACTCTCGCTCCCATCCCTCCCTCCTCCATACTTCCTTCCTCGAACCGAGTCGTCCGCCACTGGAACAGCCTCCCCGCAGAAGTAGTCAGTGCGGAAACGATCAACTCCATTTCCACTGACAGTAACTTTACTGCGTCGGGAGTGAACTGAACGTATCCGAGAGTAGCAGAAGTGCTTTAATCCTTTCCACAGGTCACTTAATGTTCTTTGTTCTGTTATTTTCTTCTTCTATTATGAGATATCATCATCATCATCATCATTTCGTTTAACGTCCGTTTTCACTCTTCCTGAGCGGTTGGACGCTTTATGGGTCTCCTCTATTCTGCTCTGTCTTCT
>NC_066531.1:8849425-8946925 GCF_024679095.1 Eriocheir sinensis
AAGCCAAGGAGAGTTGGGAAGAAGCCAAGGAGAGTTGGGAAGAAGCCAAGGAGAGTTGGGAAGAAGCCAAGGAGAGTTGGGAAGAAGCCAAGGAGAGTTGGGAAGAAGCCAAGGAGAGTTGGGAAGAAGCCAAGGAGAGTTGGGAAGAAGCCAAGGAGAGTTGGGAAGAAGCCAAGGAGAGGCGGGAAGAAGCCAAGGAGAGGCGGGAAGAAGCCAAGGAGAGGCGGGAAGAAGCCAAGGAGAGGCGGGAAGAAGCCAAGGAGAGGCGGGAAGAAGCCAAGGAGAGGCGGGAAGAAGCCAAGGAGAGGCGGGAAGAAGCCAAGGAGAGGCGGGAAGAGGCCAAGGAGAGGCGGGAAGAGGCCAAGGAGAGGCGGGAAGAGGCCAAGGAGAGGCGGGAAGAGGCCAAGGAGAGGCGGGAAGAGGCCAAGGAGAGGCGGGAAGAGGCCAGACTTTACAAGGAAATTGCACGGCAAAAATTACTAGAATCAAGGAATAAACAATAAAAACGACGGTGAACACCTTCTAGTTTAGCAATGTCCTTTGCATGGTAGGGAGACCAAAACTGTACCGCATATTCCAAGTGGGGTCTGACTAAACTATTGTAGAGCGGAAGTATTACAACTTTATTTTTGAATAAAAAGTTTCTTTTAATGAAGCCCAACATTATGTTCGCTTTATTTGCTGCATCGATGCATTGATGTGAGAATTTGAGGTTTGATGCGATTTTGATCCCCAGGTCCTTAACGCATTGAACACTTGTGAGTTTAACGCCGCGTATTTCGTAATCGAACTTCTTATTTTTTGTTCCAACTTGGAGGACCTGGCACTTGTCTACGTTAAAGGGCATCTCCCATTTATCCGACCAAGCTGAAATTTTGTGCAAATCCTCTTAGAGGCTTTGCCTGTCTTCGTCAGTAAGAACCGAGTTACCAATCTTTGTGTCGTCTGCAAATTTACTAATGCGATTATTGAGTCCAACATCCACTTCGTTGATGTAAATTATGAAGAGCACTGGGCCAAGAACCGAGCCCTGAGGGACGCCACTAGTGACCGGCGCCCACTCCGAGTTAAATCCGTCAATCACTACTCTTTGTTGTCTGTTGCTCAACCAATTCGCGTTCCATTGGTTTACTTGACCGTATAGATATAGATATAAATTTTAGAATGTAAGAATAAGTTAAGTTTATGTTAATATAATTCTAGATTAAATATACATATTAATCTTAGATTGTAGGAATAGGTTTTTGTAAATATAATCTTAGAATGTAGGAATAGGTTTAAGTTTATGTAAATATGTTTTAGTAAAAATATTGTATGCCAACTGACATCAGCGTTTGCCTTGCTAACATCATCCAATTTCTTGCATGTTTAAGATAATTTAAGAATTTTCATGTTCTGACTTTTGTGTGATATAAAAAAACACAAAGGTAAAAACTATATGGTAGCACCTGAGCTTTATTTAACAATTGGTCAAAAAGAAATATATACTACACCATTCACATAGAACTACTACTTGCTCTCAAGAACTGTCTGAAGGATGTGCCCATGGTAAGGCTCAATTGGATGCCATCTGACCACCTTTACAAAGAAAGAGTTCGGAGACAGAGAAGACATCTGTTTATATCTACAATAATGTTCCCATCTTGTTTAAAAGAAGTCAGTAATGATTTGCTGCCGTTTCAGTCTACCTAGTACGTTCGCCTGTCTCTGTATTGGCACTTCATTATGGAGAGCATTGATATCGATGTTTATCATGTCCCTTCCATCTTGTGGCAAAACCAGTCTAGTTTGGACTGCAGTATTGTGCAGTACCATTGCAGCAACTATGATGGCTTTAGTGGTGTCTAAATTTGTCTTAACTTTCTTCCCTAAATACCCAAATCTCCTTTTTAGAACACCAAATGCCCTGTCAACTGTATTCCTCGTATGGGTATGACTGTTGTTAAAAGCCCTCTCGTGCTCATTAGTTGGAGCTGACACTGGCGTCAACAGATACCTCTTCAAGGCATGGCCAGCATCTCCAAGCAAGTGATACCTAGGGTTTAAATTTTCCTCTTTATCAGCACAGAGCCTACTGTTATAGAAAATCCTACTGTCGTGGACACTCCCTGGCCAACGGACAACAACATTATGAAACCGCAGGTCAGGTCCACATACAGCTTGGACGTTCAATGAAAAGAAACCTTTCCTGCACCGAAACACCTCTGAATTTTCAACAGAGGGTCTCTGAATTTTCAACAGAGGGTCTCAGTATGGCAATGTGTGTACAGTCAATTGCCCCGATAACTCCAGGCATTCCATGAATGGCATGAAAATCCTGGATTGTACGCTGCAGATCATTGCCCGAAGGTGGCTGTATATAATGCCTGCTCAAGCTAGCAATTGCTCTTGACACAACCTTCAGGCACTGGCTGACTGTTGTTTGTGATACATCATGGCAGTCACCTAAAGTCATTTGGTGGTCTCCGGTTGCCATCTAGCGTATCGCGATCAGGGTTTGGAGATGTGGCGGAACAGGACAGCCTGTCAAGAGAGGAAGCTCGTGTAAAAGGTAACGGCAAAGTTGGGAGCATACATAGTGGCTGTGTGTGGCATCTGCACTCATGTCAAATTAACCCTTGAGGCTGTGATGGATAGGAACTATAAATGACACTTGATACGTGCAATATAACTAGCACATATGACAGTTTGACAGAGAAACACTGTATAATTGTAATGTACGGTGAAATAAATTACCTCTTGAGTCATTTGGGGCAGGAAGGTGATCTCTAATTTCTTCAATCGTACATTGACGCTTTCCTGACCCTGAAGCGGTCAATTAATTCATCATCACTCATTGCTGTGAAGGGGTTCATCCGATCTGTAAGTGTACAGTGATTAATAATTATATACTTAATATATCATAGCCATTCCATATGTGGCATTCTTATGGGGGAAGTCAGCTTGATAGGCTTTGAGATGGCACGGGGAGATTCAGATTGTCGGTAAAACATGACTGTAGCATTGCAACATCTAAAGAAGGCGCAGTCATGAAAGGAAGTAATGAAAGGGCTGATGATGTATGTGACAAGTGCTTACGTGTGGGCAGAGGGCTGGATTTGCTGTCTGGGGAAAGATGCGTGTTTCGAAGGTGTATACATAATCCTTTAAGTCTGTTGGGGTTTACCTGTAACAATTATGCGACGTCTACGTCCGACAATTCCTTCGGCATCTATCTCACCATCTAGCTCCTCCAATTGATCCAAGAGGTCCAGATCATCCCAAACCTGCTCATAAGCGGCCATGCTCTCAGTAACCTGCAAAATCAATTACAAATTTTAACCCAGGAGTGCCACCATGTAGGTTCTTCTTTCATACCTAACTAGAGACCAAAGCAATGAAATAAGAATGCACAACTTATCCACGTGAAATAAGTATTTATCTAATAGTCTGGCCTACGTGATGACGGCTACTTTCGACCCTATCACGTGTTCACATAGCCTAAATGCATCCTTAAACAGGTAAAAACTATTGATACATGTGGGGAATGTGCTTACCTGGTCAAATATTGGAATGAAAGTAAGCTCTGTGTGCCCCCTGCCGCTCCTACTTTTAGCCTACCTTATCCTACGTGATGACGGCTACTTTCGACCCTTTCACGTGTTCACATAGGCTAAATGCATCCTTAAATAGGTAAAAACTATTGATACATGTGGGAAATGTGCTCACCTGGTCAAATATTGGGGTAATATAACAGCAGCGGCAGCGAAGGGTAGGGGGAAGAGGCGGTGTTTGTTGTCCCTTCGTCTCGTCCCTTCCCCCTTGGCGCGGCGGGACCCCTCGCGACCCAAAACAGTTTAACGGAAGAGATTTCTGGGCGTAGGGTCCCGTCGCCCGAAGGTTAGACTTGACAATCCGGGCCTCCACTCTGTCCAGAAGAGCTGTGTGAGTGGAGCCCCCCCAGACAGCAACTGAACGGGGGAGAAGAACTGGCGGAGACGATACAGAACGCCCATCTCGAGGAAGCTGATTTAGCCAGAGATGAGATGCGGAGTTTCCATTTGAGATTTTGAGTTAAGGATAGACCGAGGATATTTAGTGTTGAAGGTGACAGTTGAGTGTTGTCGAAGAATAAGGGATAGGTGTTAGGAAGATTGTGTCGAGTTGATAGGTTGCGAAATTCAGTTTTTGAGGCATTGAAGGACACAAGGTGTCAAAATTACTGGAGAAACAAGTGAACATTTTGAGATAAAAGTGGGCTTAACCCTAGAACCCCATGAACCACATCGCCGGGAGAATTTTACCCGGTTTTGAAAAATAAAAAAAAATAGTAGTTTTCAATTAAGGTTTATTACAAGTTTTACAGTGAAAAAGGAACTCTTAAACTATAGATTATAAACTTATAAACTTAAATTGTACTTTATTTTAATATTGATATTGACCTTAATAAGGAATAACCTAAATTTGACTAAATGAAAAAGTGTTTAGAAAAAAATTTCCAAAAAAAAAGTACTGCAGCTGGTGACTTCTCCTTTGGTACACTAGTTACTAGGTAGTTGGCCCCTCGCCTCAGTCAGTTGCAGCCCACTACTGCCACAGGTAACTGTATGGGATGCACGCGAAAAGTGGCTATATTTTTTTTGTGATTTATATATATATATATTTTCCAGAGCTGATAATGACTTTTTTCAACATGGAATGATGAAATACAATAAAAAACAGGTGGAACATCAGCCTCCTGGAGGCCTCTTCCCCTCCGTACACCCCTGGCAGGGGTGGCAGCAGCAGCAGCAGCGGAAGTTGCAGGGGCAGGAGCAGCAGCAGAGGTACTGGCAGCAGGGACAGCAGCAGAGGTTGTGGCAGGATCAGCAGCAGTAGAGATAGTGGCAGGGTCAGCAGGGACAGCAGCAGAGGTACTGGCAGCAGGGATAGCAGCAGAGGTTGTGGCAGAGGCACGACCTTTTCTTGGTGTGGACGTGAACATTCTCCTTATCTTCCTTCTCTGAAGATCTTCCCCTTCACTATCACTTTCCGAGTCAGTCTCTGGCACATACTCTCGATCTTCATCACTATCATAGAGAGTTTGTGCCTCTAAATTGTCTTCCACATCACTTTCAATATCTCTAAATTCTTCCAGGTCATCAACACACTCACTATCTGAGCTATCATTTACTGAGAGGAAACCAGATTTGTTCATCGTCTCCACAAGTTCCTCCTCAGTCAGCACTTTGCCTCGGGCAGCCATATTTTCTGTTTATCTGTAATAATTACTAAATATCTGAAAAGAAACACACGTAAGATATCACTAATAGTTACAGGTAAACACATCGTCGGGAGAATTTCACCCGGGTAAAATGTCTAACGTTCACCACATCGTCGGGAGAAATTCTCCCGAAATAACGGTTTTCCCCTCGCCGTGGAAAATTCCAGGCGCGGAGCCGGAGCGCACACCCACCCTTCACGATGTCTCACACAACACTGCGGGTACACAGGCGGCCAGCTGGTTCCCGCGCTTTCTTCATATTGAACTACGTGGTAACCTAGGAGAGTCGGGAGAAAATCACCCGGCAATGTGGTTCTAGGGTTAAGACAAGGGTGCGTCATGTCACCATGGTTATTCAATATTTATATGGATGGTGTTATTAGATAAATTAAGGGCAAAGTTGGAGAAGTTGGAGTAAGACTGTTCGATGAGGGAAAGAAGTGGGTACTGAATTCGATACTGTTTGCTGATGACACGGTGCTCATTGCAGAAAATGAAAGTGACCTACAAAATTTGGTCAGTGTTTTTGATAGTGTCTATAACAGGAGAAAGTTGAAAGTAAATGTCAACAAAAGTAAAGTGATGGTTTGTGAGTGAAGTAGAAGTGAGGTTGTAGATTTGGTTTGGCCACATGGAGCGAATGGAGGAGAGTAAGATGACCAGAAGGGTGTATGTGAGTGAGACAGAGGGAGGGAATGCTAGAGGACGACCTCCAGTGAAATGGAGGGATAGGGTGCAGGAGTACGTTAAGGAGAGGGGGGAAAAATCTTTGAGAAACTTTGAGCAGGCAAGGAGGGAGTGTCTGGATAGAGAAAGGTGGAAGCTCTTCTGGATGGGGGGAGGCATGCAGTTAGCAAGTTCAGAAGAGCAGTCAGCGTGAAAATAGCAATAGAAGATAGAAAGAGAGGCAACATCGTGACGGAATTTAAGAGGTAGAAAACTATCAGTAGGAGGAGGATAGCTGATGAGACGAAGAGTCAACTCTGTCCAGAAGAGCTGTGTGAGTGGAGCCCCAAACACGTAAGATGCATACTCCATACGAGGGCGGACAAGGCCCCTGTATATAGATAGCAACTGCGCGGGGGAGAAGAACTGGCGGAGACGATACAGAACGCCCAACCTCGAGGAAGCTGATTTAGCGAGAGAGGAGATACGAAGTTTCCAGTTGAGATTTTGAGTTAAGGATAGACCGAGGATATCTAGTGTTGAAGAAGGTGACAGCTGAGTGTTGTCGAAGAATAGGGGATAGGTGTTTGGAAGATTGTGTCGAGTGGATAGGTGGAGAAATTGAGTTTTTGAGGCATTGAAGGACACAAGGTTCCTTCTACCCCAATCGGAAATGTTTGCAAGGTCTGAGGTTAAGGGGAGAGTCCGGTTTAGATCGGGGGTGCCATATCTCCGGTAAATATGCATGAATCGCTCTGATTTTTATGTTGTGAAGTATTGGCATCATTTACATCAACATTAGACATTGACCCCCATTCTTGTCCCCTTCCCCCCCCCTCCAACTACAACGAAAATTTAAAAGCGAATCTCCGTCGTTATTATTGGCCCCACAACCTTCATTTTTCTGTGACTTAGAGACGTTATAATATGAAATGTTTCTTCGTCGTTAGATTTTTCATTTCAGCTTTTGAATTTGTTTTATGATTTTTTTTAAATGTGTTTTTTTTTTTGCCTTTTTTTGACCAAAAAAATATTAATATAAAATTAAACCAGACATATATAAAAAAAAAAACAGCGACGATGATTTGAAGAGAAAGTATTCCTCTGCCTTTTAGTCTTTGTTTCATTGAAATCAAGCTAAAACTGGCTCCAAGGTTAACGTTAGAAGGGGAATAACTTATGTTTTGAGATATGGGCTGATAAAGTTTATTGATGGATCGCGATCCCGTTAAAACACACTAGGAAGCTTTTTTCAGGTTTACTATGAGTTTTTTTTTATCATCTTCAATCTGATAATACATGCACATGTATTTTTAAGCATATTAGGCACCTAGTCCCCCCCTGCCTTCGTAAAGGCAAGGTATTATCTTGTCAAGCAAGGGGTGTCAGAGTTGCCCACACTCCTCTTTGTTGCTAGGTTTCATGCTTAGAAGCCACCAGGTTCGTAGTCTGCTGATGCTTTCTCCTTTTTCTTTGGCTTTTGCTGGGCTTGGTGGTGCATCCTTCTCTCTTGATCTGCTGCTGTGAGAGATCTTCTTAGAGCTTTCGGGTTGATGTTGAGTGTTGGCAGCAAACACGCTTTCCTGTAGCCATAGTTATGGTCCAGTATTGCTGACTGTGCAACAAATGACAGTCTACTGAGGCCAGCAAACTTTGTTTTTCTTGCCCGTGCCCACATCTTGCTGTGAAAGCTCTCATTGGCATTCTGTGTCAGTCCACGGACACATCTCTCCAAGATGTCTTTCGTTGTGAGAGCATCGTAGACTTGCCTTATTTTCTTCTGGGCCTCTTGATCAAGGTTGACCACCAGGGATTTCTTGTGCTTGATTTCTTCTTTCTTCTTGCCCTCAGCTAGTGCTTTCTGGTAAAAGCACCAAGAGTTGATGCCTTCTTTACAAAGTCCATGGCGGGGATTCTCATCAGTGCTGAATATATGATGAAAACTACTCATGACAGCCTTTTTCATTGTCAAATAGTCTGCACCAACATTATCCCTGATGTGTTTGCCAAAGAAACTTTGCATCTTGTCAATGGCATTGTCGGTCAACTTGTTGCGTCCGCCAAGAAGACTTCTGCGAATCTTGCTGCCAGTCCTTGTTGTTGTGTCGATCTTTTCCTGCTCGCGTAACTTCCTGAGCCGCGTCCCCATTCTCTTCTGCACATGGTTGATGCATTCTATCTTGGTCACTTGAGTGTGCTGGTATGGGCCATTCCCGTTGTTCATGGCTAGAACTGCTTTGTAGGAGTTGGCATCTCCATCTGAAACCAAGTTTTCATACTCGAATTTCAGGTCTCGGGAACGTGCGAAGAGACGTCGGGCTGCTTCTACCTCCATCCCACCAGACGGACCGTCATAGTTGATTGCACAGCTTCCTTCAGCATCATGTTTGGTCTTCCAGGTGTTGTACTCTTCTTCAGTGACGCTCTTCTTCAACTGATTTTTCTTCAGGGTGCATCCATGGCAGTACTTGCTGAGAATCTCGTAGTCTATGATGAAGCTTGTATTAACTTCGATCATCACACTCATGCCAACTTTGGATGTGTGCCCTCTCTTCATCCAGGTCGCATCAAATGAGACGTCAAGCTTCAAGACACCATCTGCATCAGCCTTCTTTGATGTGTTGTGTTCTCTTCATAATACCTCCTGATGGCTGAGTGAATTTCTGCTTGTTTGCTGTTGTAGTGGCTCTTCATCTTGTCACATAAATAGCTCAGGTGTCTGTAATACTTGAATTTTCCAACTAGAGGCATTCCTATGCCACCCATCATTCGTCTCATACCCGCAAATCCAGTGTCTTCTATTATGGACAGGTAAATGAAGACTATGTTGGCCCTGCTGATCTTTTTCTTGTGAGCTCAAGCTTCCACAAATTCTGGCCGCGATGTGTTGTTGAAGTTGCAGGTTGTGCAGCGTATAGTTACGGCATTCTCGAACAACTCAGGCTTGAAAGTGTATTCCAAGGCAGGATCAGGAGAGGAACAATGAGATGAAGTCAGTTTTTTCAGCCTCTTTTTTGTCAGAATGACAAACTCTTCGTCACTGTCTGCATCTTCATTCGTCTGAAGAGTTTGCAGAAGTTCTTCTCTGATGGTGAGTAGAGAGGCCTTATCTTCATCTGCTTTTCTTTCTTGCACTTGTGATGTGCCGGGCTGTGGTGTAGAGCGAGCGGCTGTATACATTTATACCTGTATGTAAGGCTGGTAAGCCGTTGTACTCGCATCTGCCCAATTATTTTTGCTATATGTTCCCTAATACCTTCTACTTCCAAAACTATAAAACAAAAATAGCAGTGCCGATTCCGCTCGGCTGCCTTCCACCTCCTCCTTTACCTCTGTTTTTTCCCTCGCTTTTTCCCCTTTGTATGTACATGGATGTGTATTGATATTGATATTTATCTTTGTATGTACGCCCACCCCCCTCTCTGTACCTTCCCCCCACTGTTCTAATAAATATTTTGAATCATGATGTGTCACGAATGCAAAGCAGGACTGCGCGGTTGGCTGTTTTCGTGCATACCACACGGAACAAGATTTCTGAGTGAAAGGTGTGTGTGTGTGTGTGTGTGTGTGTGTGTGTGTGTGTGTGTGTGTGTGTGTGTGTGTGTGTGTGTGTGTGACCCAGAGGAGCGCTATCATCATCCTCAGGAAGGGCTGCACCTGATGGTGGGTAGACTGAGGGAGGAACTTGCGTCAACCAAGGCATTAATTAAAAACCGTAGGGAAGTGATAGACGAACTCCCTGAAAAAAGGAATGTGTTTGTGGAAGTGTTATCCATAATGGGCACACTGATCACTCTCAACAATGGTGTCGTGGAGAAACTAGAGTGCAGATCTATCGAGTGCACTGCCAGCCACGAAAAAAATAACGAAGAGTGGAGTGTGTTTGTGGAAGTGTTATCCATAATGGGCACACTGATCGCTCTCAACAATGGTGTCGTGGAGAAACTAGAGTGCAGATCTATCGAGTGCACTGCGAGCCACGAGAAAATTGACGAAGAGTGGAGTGACCATTTAGACACTAGCGAGTCAGCCCGGGCTGGTGGGATTCTCTCGAGACAAGGGGCTGGATTTTTTTTTTTTTCCAACAAAGGAGGCAGCTCAAGGGCACACACAAAGAGAAAACAATAATAAAAAAAAGCCCGCTACTCGCTGCTTCCCCCCCCCCCCCAAAAAAAAAAAAAAGTTCAAAGGATCGTAACTTTCCGCCACTACGATCTTATAGCCCTCTCGTGGCCGCCATTTTTTTTTTTCGTGGGCTACGATCACCACTAAGGTGTATTTTCAAAAGACCGTCCGGATGCTCGTAGCTCACGATGATGCGATCGTAAATATCGGTCCGTTCCGTCCCGCTGTCCAGGAATGGAACGCAGCTTTTTTTTTTTTTTTTTTTTTTTTTTACGTCTTGGCCTATTGCGCCGGTAGGCTGCTTCCCGGTGGATTCTGAATTCCTGATGGTCGGTCCAAGGCTTCTTGCCGGTGGGGCCTGATGGTCGGCCCAGCCCGTTCTGGCGCAGGCGAGTGTTTATAGTGGCGCCATCTTGCATTGGCTCATGCTGCCCTCCCGGAGCTCATCTTCAATCCTAGAATCTAGAGTCCGGGTTGATAGGTGGTCTTCTGGACAGCATGTGGGTAGTTTTAAGCCACTCGGCGGTTCGTTTGGCCAATCAGAAGTGTATCATCAGCCTTTGAGAGTCTTAGCCAATAATATTGCACCGTGTAAACGTAAACAAATACATGCATTTATATGTCCGAGGCGTTAGTGTAATAAGTAGTGCAAGAACTGCCCAGCTGAGAACAGTAAGAAGTGGCGGAAAGAAAAGTGGACATGGCAAGTGAGGAGCAGCATACCAAACGCCTTCGTTGAGCCAACTTTTCAGATTAAGACCTGCTGACAATGATACAGGTAATGTGTAAAACAATTAGTCATACCTCCACTTAATATCTGTAACTCTGAACACTGGGTGGGACGCTTTGTCACACAATGTTCTTAGGCGGAATTCCTTATTATAATTTCCAGGGTAGTACATAGATTGCATAGGTATTTATTTCTCATCACATCGGCCGATAATGAATTTTCAGCCCTGTAATTACTTTATAGCTGATTTGCAGTTAACTATATTACAGGAAAACTGTGAAATCAGTTATTGGATGGATTTTTCATTTTCCTATGTTATGAGACCTAGCCTAACCTATCCTAACCTACCCTACCCTAAAGTAGCTTAACTTACCCTACTCTAAATTAACCTTACCTTACCTACCCAAACTAACCTAACCTTACTTAGCATAACATAACCTAATTAGAATAACATAACACTGAATCATTTTGTAAGTAAGGTTAGGTAAGTGTTAGTTTAGGGTAGGGTAGGCTAGGTTAGGTTAGGGTAGTTTAGGGTATATTAGGTTACGTTAGGTTCCATAACATAGCAAAATGAAAAATCCATTTCACCAATTCATTAAGGATTTCATGAAATGACTGATTTCACACTTTCCCTGTAACATATACACGCCAGTTTACGGCCATTTCGCCCCCAAGTATTATCTAACTACCGTATGCACAAATCATGTAGTAGTATAAACGTTATTAAAACCCAAGAGAAACACTCCTGTACTGGCTATTATCACGATCAATATGTCACATACGAGTCATGTAATGTGGGCGAAATGACGCCACCGAGTGGGCGAAATGACTTTTTGCTATGGGCGAAATGACCGGATACCTACACGCCTCCTTTTTTTCATTTTTTTAAATTGTTGCTATCAAACCTTCACCACACCCTAAATAATCCGTTAGAAACATTTTTGAGGTAGAAACACCCTTCCTGCCCCAGCTTTCCGGACCTCTGTAGGGAACTAGCTAGAGTTTGTGGTTGGGAGCTTGGAAATAAGCAATTTGCACTTAAAATTACCTACAAATGCAACAGAATTACTACCGCTTTCCCAAGTCAGTTTTGATAGATTATATTGATAAGGGGGTACGCGACACCTGGGGGGGGGGGGCTGTTTTGGTCAAAATTTAGCATTTTGCAAAACTGGGTTAAAAACGTTCTTATACCATCTAGAAATAATCCCCGATCAATGTTTTCCTCGTAGTGCAAATTTTAAATGTCTGGCGCGGGTTTAAATGGACCGAGTTAAAGGTTAAATTTTGTTGATAGGGTTAAGGAGATAGGAGTATTAAAAGGAAAGACTGACAAAAAAACACGATTTCACGCGATGTTGGACGAACATAATAAAATAAATACCATTATGCCTTTCTGTATGGGAAACTTTCATAATATTTTCCATAGGGCTCTAGGCATACCTAGGGCTCTAGGCATACCTAGGGCTCTAGGCATACCTAAAGACTATTCACAGCCATAAAATGAAAGTGATTGGTTATGTATTAATGGTGCTGTGTAATTTTAAGTGACGCTACTCGTATACGCACATATATACGTATAAGTATACATATAAGTATACATACTTTGTTCTGGCTCGTACAAAATGTAGGCAACATAGATGCCTACTTAGTTTCATCTCAACACCCGATAGTTTAGTTAGATGACCTCAGGTGTCCCGTACCCCATTAATGGGAAGGATTGGCTTTGCGAGTTGAGTGGCTCGTGTTTTTGTTTCATTGTAGTGTAAGGCACTGACTGTCACCACCTCATTTTTTTCTGGTAACTGCACTTAAGTCTCACAATGGTGAAGAAAACCATTTTTTTCTAGTAGATTTTCGTGTTTCGAATTAATTTGCTAGGTAACTTTGTCGGAAACCAGTTTTTTTTATCCTTCTCAGAATGTAATGAATAATTAAAGTAATGAACTATGAAATAAAGAAAAAGATTAATACGTTAGGTACGTACTTAAATAATACACCAAAACCTACAAGAAAATAATTTAGTCCTCATATTATACACTTATAACAGACAGTTATTTGGCGTGGTGAGAGACCTAATTAAACTAACCTAATCCAACCCAACCCATCCTAGTAACCTATGTAACCAAAAAGTTATTTTCTTGTAGTTTTTTGTGTATTAAGTTAAGAAGTACAGTCGACGATAGAGAGTAGTGTCACGGTTTTCAGAATGTTTAGTCTGGTGGCGGTATCTGGCAACTATACCACGGTGGCGCATTCACTGGTGATGTTAGTGACGCGTTTCAGTGTGTATCGTGTGTGTGTGACCGTGAAATTATAATATTGTATATTATATTATATTATAATATAATGTAGTTAGAAATATACAAGATTACATGAATTCAATTTAGAAATGCGATAATGAATGTCTTCTACATGATGATGATGACGACGACGAGGTAAAACATCACGAACAGTCCGAAACACTTTATTAAACTTTGAAAATACCGTGTGCAATGCTGTCCTTCACAGAGGCAGGCAGTAATTCATGCTCCTTACCATCAAACAGCAAATAGGCTTGAGGGTCTGTTTAACTCGCAGCCTTAATTCCCGTTACTATAAAGCCTCAAAGACAGTTCAGGAGATCATTAAAAATCTAAAATCATTTCTCAGTGAAGATTACGTAATATCAAAGTATAAATACGTGTGTGTGTGTGTGTGTGTGTGTGTGTTGATCTCGGGGCGTCGCTGACTAGCTGACCCCTTCGTTTTTCGCTGATGGACATATGTCTCCCGTCCCCACCCAGCCTCTCTCTCTCTCTCTCTCTCTCTCTCTCTCTCTCTCTCTCTCTCTCTCTCTCCTATTTTTTTAGGTATTAAAAATTATACGTTTCCACAGCCACTGACGTGACAGCTCAACTGCAGTGCCTGCGGACATAAGGGCTTTAATAGAATACCGCTGCTCCAGCCAAGGCCCGCGGTCGACGACGCCATCATGTGAACGTTTATAGCCTATTATTACGTATTAAAAAAATTATAAAGAACAAGATCTCGGCTGTCAGGAATTTTTTGTTTTTAGTTAAAAGGCATAACAATCTCCCCTAATAAGTGCAGCATATTTTTAAATGTATCATAGTTTGATAAACAACTTAAGAGTTGCTCTTGACTAAATTTGAACGAAACTAAAAGCTCGTGTCAAAATGTAGCGACAGAGCCTAAAGAAAAAATATTTATTAAGCGTTAGCGACGGGCACTTTTGATAAATATCTATCTTAAAATTATGTAGAGTGCACCTGTGACCACCAATCACCACAACAGTACGATTTCGATAGGATATAATAATTTTCATGTCGCGTGGAGGGGTTGCCAGATGTCGCTTTCTGAACGAAACTTACTGGACAGTGTGACACTACTCTCTATAGCCGACTGTACCTATCGTATTAATCTTTCACTTATCTAGTTATTCATTAATTTCTGAGGATACAAAAATTGGTTTGCAATTGAGTTAACTAGCAAATTAATTAAAAAAACATTTATTTATTTATTTATTGTTGGAAATATTATAATCTTACAATCACTTTTGGTTGGCTGGACAGAAAAGCTGTCTTGCAGGAGAAGTTCAGCCGTCAAGTAACTGCTGAGAAGGAAATAACTGCATGGGATGAAATAACTTGTGCCGGCAATGCAGTTTCTCGCGTGTAGCAAGGCAGAGAGAAAGTGAAGAAAAAAAAATGTTGATTTCAAATCAGTGGTGAAAAAGAAGTACGCTACCCTAAAACGTGAACAGGAAAGAACTGGGAAGGAAAATTGTTTACTTTTGTGGGGAGAGTAGTCATTTATAATAATCGTAGGCACACACACACACACACACACACACACACACACACACACACACACAGTTGCCTTGTGGCCCACACCTGACAGAGGTCGGACGTGGGTCACGGAGCTCCGAAAGGAGCAGCCCGGGCCCAGCCTGTTGGCCTCCCCCCTTCCCCTACTTCCCCCTCTCCCATTTCATCAAAACCCCAACACCGTAAGAAACTTTTGTGACATGAAGCTTTATTATGGTGACAGACAGTGAGTGCAGTGCGTTTGTGGTGTCGTTAAGACAGTGTAGAGTTGAAATGGTCAGTGTGACGCCGACGCGGCTTTACCATCCGACGGACCCCCAGGTCCTCCCAGGTACACCAGCCCGTCCGTCGCTGGCTGGGAAACTTCGGTTCAGGTGCAGTGCAGTGTTGAGGCCCGTCACTCAGGTGGAGTCATGGGTGGGGCAATCAGCACTCCGCTTAACATACAATGCAGTGCAGACCAGAGGCAGAGACAATAGACGTTCCCACGCCTACTGCTGCTCGGTCAGCCTCTTCCCATCCTGCTGGACGGATTGGCAGGTCAACGCTAAGCCCATAAGCTGAGTGAGGGTCGCCTCTACCTGCACCCAAGCCATCACTGCGACCTGACCCTTTCTGACCTGGGGTTGACCTGGGGCTTTACACCTGACGCGCCACCCGGAAGACCACACCGCCTCCTACCGCACGAACGCACTGCATTCCGCCTCACTTCCACTCCTCCCGCCCTCAACCATTTCATCACAACTTCCCCACAATGTAAACCACAGACCCCCTATACCCCTCTCATATTGTACTTTTCCCCTTCTTTTAATATATTTCAATATTGTACTTTAACGTGTATATTTTCAGCGAAAGATTGATTGATTGATTTAAATTAGGTGCCGCAACAGCCAGGGTCATGTGGCGCCGCATTCAATGAGTTAAAAACAAAAAAATAGAAAAAATAAATAAATAAAAGGGCTAAAAAAAGTAAACTAAGATCAAAGCCAAACAAAACGAGACGAAACAAATCACACAGAAAACGGTCATAACTCATGGAGAAGGCCAGCCTTCTCCATAAAGAGAAGTACCTCATGTCCCGGGGAAAGGCATCTCCCTCCCAGCATCAGCGAGAGGCGGAATGATCCGTCTTCTCCCCGACACTGCGACAGGTATCGCACTCGACCAGCAAGTGCCGCACGGTCAGGGGAACCAAGCAGTCATCACAATAAGGCTGTACCCCCCGGGACATGAGGTAACCATGTGTTGGACGCGTATGACCCGTCCGAAGACGGGTCAAGGCTGTCTGCGAGCGACGGTCACGGACACTTTTGTATGACCAAGGACGAGACACTGTCCTGGTAATCTCTCCCATTTTGGAAGTCGCACCCCGAGCATTCCACCTCTCCTGCCAACTGGCAAGAATTGCCTTGCGAATCTCTGGAAACATATCTATACATGGGACAGCACTAGGGGGGGCAGCTCTAGCTGCTGCCTCCCTTGCAAGTCCATCAGCTCGTTCGTTCCCGTGTACGCCAACGTGTCCTGGAACCCAACAAAACCCAACGCGATATCCCCTGTTGCTGAGCAAATACAGCCACTCGAGAGCAGATAAAACTAGGGGATTAACAGAGGGAGTAAAGGAGCCCAGCGCAGAAAGAGCGCTACGAGAATCACTAAAGATCATAAAAGAGTCCACAGGAAGGGTAAAAATAATCTGTAAAGAGAGGACTATTGCAGACAGCTCTGCAGTAAATATAGAAGCAACAGAAGAAAGACTACCTCCCCGACAGAAGGAGGGGAACACAACACCAAAGCCAACTCCAGCATCCAATTTAGAGCCATCAGTAAAGACAGGGATGGAGTCCAAATGTTCAGTGAAATGCTCTAAAAAAAGGCTCGGGACGCATATGGCGGTAAATCCCTCTTACTATCTATAGTGGGAGAACACACGGATACACCAGGGAACTGCCAATATCCAACCCTTGGTACTCAATAAGGGCAGATAGGAATGGGAGGGAAAGACAACCGTGTCGTGGCAGACGCTACCCGAAACCCAAAAGGTTTAGGGAGACTAGGTCGCTCATCATATGCAGGCGAACGGGAATCCCGCAAAATTGACACACAAGGAACTGATTCTGGAAGGCGTTGGACGCGGAACCAGCAACGGAATAGAGAGGACTGGCGTCTCAAATCCAGAGGCAGGACGCCAGCATCCACGAGGAGGCTAGGTATCGGTGAAGACCGGAATGCACCAGTAGCCAAGATGACCCCGGCGTGATGTACTGAGTCCAACACGCGTAGGTGAGCCTCCTTGGCGGAGGAGTATACCTCGCAGCCATATTCCAACTTGGAAAGGATGAGTGTTCTGTGGAGGAGGAGTAGCGTGTCCCTGTCTGCACCCTAAGAGGTATGAGCTAAAACACGAAGGAGGGACAGGGCTTTCTGACAAGCCGCCTTAACGTAACGTAAATGAGGCACCCAGGTTAGGCGGCTATCAAATAAAAGACCGAGGTAACGAGTCGTCTCTACACAGGACAGTCGCCTATTACCAAGATATAAGTCAGGGTCCGGATGAACGCCTCGAAGACGACAGAAATGCATAGCTACTGTCTTTGAGGACGAAAATCGAAAGCCGCGCGTATTTCCCCAATTGGCGACTATTAATAGTCTATTGCAGTTTTCGTTCAATCAACGACATCCTTGCCGCAGGAAACGAAATGGATAAATCGTCTACATATAAGGAGCTATGAACTCCATCAGGCAGGAGACCAACGACTCCATTAATAGCCACAGCAAATAGCGCAACACTGAGAATACTTCCCTGTGGTACACCATCCTCAAGTGGACAAACCTCGGAAAGAGTACTCCCCACTCTAACCCGTAAAAGACGATGAGATAAAAACTCCTGAATAAAAACAGGGAGACGGCCACGAAGACCAAACTCAAACAGGTTAAGTAAAATTCCATGACACCAAGCGGTGTCATAGGCCTTCTCCAGATCAAAAAACACGGTCACCTGGTGGTGATTATTGGCAAACGCCTCACAAACTGAGGATTCCAAGGATAAAAGAGCATCCGAAGTGGACCGCACCTTTCGGAAACCATATTGCACCGGGGTCAATAAATTCCGGCTCTCCAAGTACCACATAAGCCTGACATTCACCATCTTCTCCATCACTTTACAAATGCAGGATGTTAAAGAAATAGGACGATAGTTAGTTGCTTGGAGATGATCTTTCCCAGGCTTCAGAATGGGGAGAATTACAGCCACACTCCACAGAGATGGAAAATCACCGGTACGCCAAATGAAATTGTAAAGATCCAATAAAAATGTAAAACCACAGTCAGACATGTGGCGTAAGAAAGCATAAGGGATGTCGTCTGGACCTGGCGAGGAATCATGACACTGGGATAAAGCCGTCTTCAACTCGGAGAGAAAATGGGATATTATAAGATTCCCCTCCGGTGGAAGCGAAGTTAACGCCGAGTGATTCCAAATCCCGGCGATGACGTCCCCTGGTGCAGTAGGATCTTTCCTAGAGACACTGGCAAAGTGCTTGGCGAATAGGTCAGCAACAGTCTTAGGGTCCGCCACCGTTTCCCCTGCATGCGATAACACTGGAGAAATTCGTTGAGCCTCCTTGAAAGTGCGTCGTGCTCGAGCACGCGCTCGCCGAAAAACATCCAAACACTGGGGGTCCCCACGGTGACGACGATGTCGAGAGAATGCAGCACGCTTCTCTTGCACAGCAGTAGTGCAAGCGGCGTTCCACCAGGGAACAGGACGTTTAGGGAACTGGCCAGACGTCCTGGGGACGGATTGAAGGGCTGCAGAATGTAGGGCATCAGTGAAATAGGATGCAGCCTCGTCAGAAGTTCCAAAGTCACCCAACGGACGAAGAGAGGAGCTAAGTTCCGTAAATCGCTGCTAGTCTGCTTTATC
The DNA here is from genome assembly GCF_024679095.1 of Eriocheir sinensis. Classification (NCBI taxonomy): domain Eukaryota; kingdom Metazoa; phylum Arthropoda; class Malacostraca; order Decapoda; family Varunidae; genus Eriocheir; species Eriocheir sinensis. The sequence continues at coordinate 8,867,947 of NC_066531.1, forward strand.
TAGACGCCAGCGAGAAAGGTGTGACTGTGGTACAGAATCAATGCGTTCCAATAAAATTGAAAAGTGGTCATTGCCATACAAGCCCGGTAAGACCCGCCAACGAAAATCAGGAAGAGAATTAGAAGTGCAAAGTGAAAGATCTATAGATGTAAAAGTACCAGTCTGGCTATGAAAATGTGTCACCTCCCCAGAGTTTAAAATTTGTAATCCCTGATCCTCAATAAAAGAAGCAACTAAAAGTCCGCGTGGGTTGGTAGCACCATCATCCCACAACGGATGGCGACTGTTAAAATCCCCTAATAAAAGTAAAGGCGATTAAAGTTCCTGCACCAGGTCGTCAAGATCGTGTCTGTCAACGAGAACACCAGGAGGGAGATAAAGGCTACATAATGTATAAAATTTGCCCAAATAAACCTTAACAGCAACAGACTGCAACGTTGAGTGAAGCTGTAATGGGACATAAGGGATATCACAGCGAACGAATATGGCGGTACCACCATGGTGGCCCTGTCCAGGATTAGGGGTACTGTAAACGGCACGATACCCAGGAGGACTAGAGTGAGTGTAGTCTCCGAGCATTGTCTCCTGTAAACAAAGACAAGCAGGAGAAAACCGAGATATCAATGCTCGAAGTTCCTCCCACGAGGCTCGTAGGCCTCTACAATTCCACTGGAGGAGTCGGAAGATGTCTATTTTCGAGTGCGCTCCAGGCGAGCCTCTGAAAGAGACTGCCTTTTACCCACCTGATTCGGTACGGTAATACGGCGAGAAGAGGAGACTGGGACCCGATAGGGGCCGGGTCGAGGGACCTCGAGCTTTCTCCCAACAAAGGAACCTGCGCCCGCTCCGGACGCCGCACTACTAGAGCCAGACCGCACACCACTCCCCGAAGCTACATGCTCGCGGGGAGGACTCCCAACACTATCTCCAAGGGATTCCTCAGTTTCCATATCCTGATCAGGAAAACCATTAGAAGCAACAGGAACTGGAACAGAGGGGGTCGCAGCAGGTTCAATATGAGCCTCCGCATCTTCCTCCATAGACCTTTCATGGGAGACCCCAGAATCATGTATACCTACAGTAATCTTAGTTGGCGGAACAGATTCAACTGAATCTGTAGAACCGCGATGTCGCTTCTTTATACCTCTGGCGGACTTCGGCGAAGCAATGTGAGGTGCATGTACAGTCGCGGACAGAAGTGAAGACACAGATTTCAGAACAATTCAGTCAGCTGGCGAAAACTGGCAACTAATATGTAAGTACCGTTAGTTTGAGTACCGGTAATACCAGTCCCGAGAATTCCAGTACCAGTAGTACCGGTACCATATATGTGTCAGTATGTATAATAGATAGGAAAAGTTGGCGCCTGAACTTTGCTAATATCTGCTGTTAGTGTTATTAGATAATGAGTCTTTTCATAATACCTATATACTGATTTTTTATGCAGAAAGTAAGTACTCAGAGAGAAAGGGCCGGCACACTCCGGTACTGGTACCGGTACTAACGGTACCAACGATGGTGTCGCACGCAGCACGTCATGATTTATTAATTTTTAATTTCATATATTTATTTACTTATTTATTTATTTATATATTTACACACACACACACACACACACACACACACACACACACACGAACTATTAGGCTATTGATATAATCCTTGTAAGATGTGTGTAGCCTGGCATCTTAAGGTGTTCCTTACATAGTAGCATCATTTTCCATGGCGCCCGCACGTCATTAGTAATATATATATATATATATATATATATATATATATATATATATATATATATATATATATATATATATATATATATATATATATATATTAAAATATAAGGCTAACAATAACTTTTATAAGAACATGTGTGTAGCCTATTTATCCCAAGGAGTTCTCCCTACACTGAACGATAACGTTTCACAAATCTTCGTCCATTGTTCTTCCACAATCAAATAGTATCATTTTATCATAAGAGTTAAAATCATGTGCAAGTATTTACGTTGGTTATTGATTTTATGTTACGGTTTGATTAAAAGAGTTGGATATTATAGTAATATAAATAGCGGAAAGATCAGCCATTGGTAGTTGCCAGAAAGCAAAGTCAAATTAATGGCATGATAATTGTTTTAGCATTAAATGGATATTTTCACCCCCAACAAAGTACTTTTACCTTCTTTTATTTATAAGCAAGTGTTTTTATCAGGTATTTTACAAACTTATTGCTTGTGAATCAAATTAAAAAGGAAAACTCTTTAGTGCCTGTGAACGAAAGTTACTGAAATCTGTGTCTTCACTTCTGTCCGCGACAGTACATCAACATGCATCACCTGGGACGAGCCGGAGAAGCCCCATCAGAACCTGGAGGTGACTCGACAGAATCACAGGACAAAAGGGAGAATCTATTCTGGTACGTAGTAACAGTAGCTTCAAAGGGCCGGGAGGAAACCATAGAGGACAACTGAGCAGCGGGCTGGGCAGAAGAGCGAGTGCCTAGCGATGAGGTGTACGTCTTTGCTCCAGTGCCGGCCTTCTGGCGGTAGAGGAGTTCACGGCGCGCACTACCAAGGCTGATAAACTGACTATTTGCAAGTTGCAAAATATCCTTTTCCAGGCAATATCGTGGGCACTGTCTGGAAGACAACTGGTGAGCATCCTGGCAATAGAAGCAATAAGCATCTGACTCACATTCCGCCGTCGAGTGTGAGCCTAATGCAGAACAATTACCACACCGAGAAGGCTCAGTGCAGTATTTCTTACCATGACCATACCCGTAACATGAAAAATACTGTGGAGGGCGGTCAACAAAAGGCTTTACCCGAAGATGGTGGGGGCCAATACTGACACGGTCTGGGAGGGTAGAACCAAAAAAGGTGAGAAGTATCATGTTAGCTGAACCCTTCATCTTGGACACCTTATGAACAGAACTACGGCACATCCCAAGTATTTCCTCCTCAGAGAATTCATAGAGGTCATGATTATATATACTGCCTTTACTATAATTGAAGGTATGGTGTGCTTTGACCGTTTCAAATATGTTGTCAGCAGGGCATGGTGGATGTTGCAGCATTTTAGCTTGAGTAATATCTTTAGCCCTGACTCACACACCCTTCCCATACTTTTTCAGATTCCCCTCAGGGATCGTGCCAATTTCTTTGGCGAGGTACCTGGCAGCATGAATGAAGTTGCCACGCCCATTCCTATAGTATGCAACAAACCAACGAGGGGGAGGGACCTGGCTGTCCCTGGGAGTTGGCTCTAACAAAGCGTCTTCGAAGAGGTTCGGGACATAGTCCATGTCACTGTCAGAAATATTGGAAAAGCTAAGAGTTTCGCTTGAAATCCAGCACTTTCGATAGGCAGAGTCGCAACAGCATCACACGCCGACTGGGCTTCAGCATTGGAGGCAAAGGTCACATAACATCTGTTTGACTTGAAGTCTCCATCATAAATGAGACGGATGCGAAGGACTGCCAAATGGCTTGAGTAAGGAGTGCAAGGCACGGTAGGAAAACGATGGATCGATATTCACCATCTGAAGTGCGTCCAGCTTGGAAGAGGGACGCACATCAGAGCTACCCCCGGAATGGGAGGCAGCCTTGTCAGACACACGTGGACTTTTGTGTCGTACGGACTTGTCTTGGTCAGCCCCTCTAGGAGGTAGGGACTTTCCAGCGGCACCACCAGGAACGGTGAAAGGCTCTAAGGTGACGACGAGAGGGGACCGTGCAGGGGTAATCGGGGACAGGCGGACGTCAGGGAGAGAGGCAGGCCGAGGCAAGGGAAACTTACCCATACACAGCGGAGGTGTTTCACTCCCCCACACCCCCACCCACCACGGAGCCCAACAAGGGGAGGCTGAATGTTGGGGCCAGACCGCACCCAACAGCCCCAGGGGTAATGGGGAATTATTATTATTTTTTTTTTACAACAACAAAGGAGGCAGCTCAAGGGCACACAAAAAAAGAAAACAATAATAAAAAAAAAGCCCGCTACTCGCTGCTCCTCAAAAAGAAACAAAAGAGGTGGCCGAAAGGAAGATCAAATACGGGAGGAGAGGTGTCCTGATACCCTCCTCTTGAAAGAGTTCAAGTCGTAGGCAGGAGGAAATACAGATGAAGGAAGATTGTTCCAGAGTTTACCAGCGTGAGGGATGAAAGAGTGAAGATGCTGGTTAACTCTTGCATAAGGGGTTTGGACAGTATAGGGATGAGCATGAGTAGAAAGTCGAGTGCAGCAGGGGCCGGGAGGGGGAGGCATGCAGTTAGCAAGTTCAGAAGAGCAGTCAGCGTGGAAATATCGATAGAAGATAGAAAGAGAGGCAACATTGCGGCGGAATTTAAGAGGTAGAAGACTATCAGTATGAGGAGGAGAGCTGATGAGACGAATAGCCTTAGCCTCCACTCTGTCCAGAAGAGCTGTGTGAGTGGAGCCCCCCCACACATGAGATGCATACTCCATACGAGGGCGGACAAGGCCCCTGTATATGGACAGCAACTGTGCAGGGGAGAAGAACTGGCGAAGACGGTACAGAACGCCCAGCCTCGAGGAAGCTGATTTAATAAGAGATGAGATATGAAGTTTCCAGTTGAGATTTTGAGTTAAGGATAGAGTCCGATAGACCGAGGATGTTTAGTGTTGAGGAAGGTGATAGCTGGATGCTGTCAAAGAATAGGGGATAGTTGTTTGGAAGATTGTGTCGAGTGGATAGGTGGAGAAACTGTGTTTTTGAGGCGTTGAAGGACACCAGGATCTTCTTGCCCCAATCGGAAATAATAGTAAGGTCTGAGGCTAAGCTTTCTGCAGCCTCCAGCCTTGAGTCGTTAAGTTCCTGAAGGGTGGGTCTTCTATTAAAAGAAGTTGAATAATGCAGAGTGGAATCATCGGCGTACGCATCCACTGCCAGGTGTTTAACGGCGGCAGTAGTTATAATATTGCCTTACTGGCTTGTTTTTCCGGGGCAATGGCGCGTGGGGCGGGGCGGAAAAAACAGCCGTAGTGGCGGCTGTCATACCGGCTTGTTTTGGCGGGGCAAGGAGCGGGGCGGGCGGAAAAACAGGTGGGGGGGAGGGGGTAAGGACATCCGTAGTATCCTGCGCCAACCGGGCTTGTTGGGGGGGGGCACGGGCGGGTGGGGCGGGGCGGAAAAACACGTGGGTGGGGGGCGGAAGGACATCCGTAGTATCCTGCGCCATAGCGGCTTGTTTTGGCGGGGCAATGGGGCGTGGGGCGGGGCGGAAAAACAGCCGTAGTGGCGGCTGTCATACCGGCTTGTTTTGGCGGGGCAAGGGAGCGTGGGGCGGAGGCGGAAAGACTTCCGTAGTATCCTATGTCATAGCGGCTTGTTTTGGGCAAGGGAGCGTGGGGCGGGACAGAGAGGGATCGGCAGTGACATGCTATGGGGAGGGAGCGAGGGATGTGCTATGGTGCGGTTGGTGGGAGGTGACGAGTCCGGGAGCGGCGAGACATGGGCTGCGCCATGCCTCGTTCTGTCTAAGAGGGAGCGTGTAGGGTGAAGTAGTGACGCCATGCTGAGATGCTATACTTAACAGTTACGCCTTTGTTACCTGTTAGCTTTGCATACACACACACACACACACACACACACACACACACACACATGGTAAATAAGAGTTTGAGATTAATCAAGTACACAAAGTTATGTTGTGTACATTAAAACTTTGTCTTTGAGAAAGAAAGTATAGTAACTGTATCTTTTTATTTTGGGGAAGATGATGCATAAGTAACCGCACACATGTTAAACATAGAGTTTGAGGTTAAGCATATACGTTAAGTACACAAAAAACACAAAGTTATGTTAAGAAAAGGAGAGAGAGAAAAGGAGAAAGGAAAAGAAAAGGAGAAAGAGAGGATAAAAGGAGAGAGAGAAAGAGAAGAGAAAGCGAGAGAGAGAAAAAGAGGAGAAAAGGAGAAGAAGAGAGGAGAAAAGGAGAGGAAGAGAGAGGAGAAAAAGAAAGGAAGAGAAGAAAAGGAGAGGGAGAAAGAGAGAGAGAGAGAGAGAGAGAGAGAGAGAGAGAGAGAGAGAGAGAGAGAGAGAGAGAGAGAGAGAGAGAGAGAGAGAGAGAGAGAGAGAGAGAGAGAGAGAGAGAGAGAGAGAGAGAGAGAGAGAGAGAGAGAGAGAGAGAGAGACGAAGATGAAAAAGGACAAAGAGAAAGGAAGAAAGAGAAATTATATGAATGACGGGGAGTCACAGTTGAAAATATACTATGGAAGATGGCGATGATGGGAAAGTCGTTACGTAAAATTCGCTACACACCTGCTTCCGCCCTTCACCCCCCCCCCTTCACCCCACCCCCACCCTCCTCTAGCAGATGTGTTAGGTGTCTCCCACTCTCCCGCGTTAGGCGAACAAAGCTGAGCCCTGGTGGGGAACGGCTTAACGTCACGGTGTTGACTCGTCTCTGTTGCGGGATGATGGTATATTTCTCGTGAGAATGAGAAGCAATGCTTTGTGTAAACAGTGTGGGAGAAGAAAGTCGTTTAGTGGATCGTGTCGGTCGTGCGTCGACAGTGACCGCCGTGGAGATGACTCTTTGTTTAAACATTGTGGGAGACGTTTCACATCTCCTTCCGTCCATGAGTGTTCTTCACCACGAGCTAACAATGCAGAAAAACTCTGTGAAAGCTGTGGAATGGTATTCGGTGAGATACATCTGCATCCCCTCCCCCCTTTCCCGCGTTTTTCCGGGCGTCAAGATAAAGAATTAAACTACCACCGCGATAGTCTTTATATAAGGAATAGTTAAAATTAGTGGGATTTTATGATTTTTATTGATATCTAGTGAGAAACTAACATGCCAAAATCTAGAGAGAGAGAGAGAGAGAGAGAGAGAGAGAGAGAGAGAGAGAGAGAGAGAGAGAGAGAGAGAGAGAGAAAGAAAGAGAGAGAGAGAGAGAGAGAGAGAGAGAGAGAGAGAGAGAGAGAGAGAGAGAGAGAGAGAGAGAGAGAGAGAGAGAGAGAGAGAGAGAGAGAGAGAGAGAGAAGACGAAGATGAAAAAGGACAAAGAGAAAGGAAGAAAAATAAATTATATGAATGACGGGGAGTTGGCTTATGGTAGCACGTGCAAACGCTGTCACAGTTGAAAATATACTATGGAAGATGGCGATGATGGGAAAGTCGTTACGTAAAATTCGCTACACACCTGCTTCACCCCCCTTCACCCCCACCACCCCCACCCTCCTCTAGCAGATGTGTTAGGTATCTCCCACTCTCCCGCGTTAGGCGAACAAAGCTGAGCCCTGGTGGGGAACGGCTTGACGTCACGGTGTTGACTCGTCTCTGTTGCGGGATGATGGTACATTTCTCGTGAGAATGAGAAGCAATGCTTTGTGTAAACAGTGTGGGAGACGAAAGTCCTTTAGTGGATCGTGTCGGTCGTGTGTCGACAGTGACCGCCGTGGAGATGACTCTTTGTTTAAACATTGTGGGAGACGTTTCACATCTCTCCTTCCGTCCATGAGTGTTCTTCACCACGAGCTAACAATGCAGAAAAACTCTGTGAAAGCTGTGGAATGGTATTCGGCGGGATACATCTGCACCCGCTCCCCCCTTTCCCGCGTTTTTCCGGGCGTCAAGATAGAGAATTAAACTACCACCGCGATAGTCTTTATATAAGGAATAGTTAAAATGAATAGGATTTTATGATTTTTATTGATATCTAGTGAGAAACTAACATGCCAAAATCTTATATTAGCTTAATGCAGGTCGATTATTTTTCGTTTGTGTTAAATCCAAACTTAATCCAGTCTGAATAGTTAAACCATTACATGAACACAATAAATTTTGAATTACACTCTAAAAATACATCTTAATTCTTGATGAGTGGTATTCAGACAAGTTATAGTACACACATATGGCATACATGATAATAATAATAATAATAATAATAATAATAATAATAATAATAATAATAATAATAATAATAACATTGTTAAAATACATCTTAATTCTGGATGAGAGGGATTCAGACAAGTTATAGTACACACATATGGCATACATGATAATAATAATAATAATAATAATAATAATAATAATAATAATAATAATAATAATAACATTGTTAAAATGCATCTTAATTCTGGATGAGGGGGATAATTCAGACAAGTTATAGTACACACACAGGGCATACATGATAATAATAATAATAATAATAATAATAATAATAATAATAATAATAATATTGCAACGTTCTGTGGATCATATGTACGTTTCTACTACCTAGTTACCACGTCCCCATCACCTTTTAAGAACCCTTTTACTACATCCCATTACGCCAATGCTATGTATTGGTACCTTTAATGTGCATATTCCCACAACCTTTCTGATAATCGGGGGGGGGGGGGCTTCGTGGTGCAGTGGTTAGCACACTCGGCTCATAACCGAGAGAGACCGGGTTCGATTCCCGGGCGGAGTGGAAAAATTTTGCTGGGATTAAACCTTCCCACACTCATATCCTTGAGCATGCGAAGGCAATGAAGTGTAAAAAAAAACTTGCTTTTTTATCTCGTAAAGGAAGAAATACAATCACAAAGGAGTAGGTCAAGTAGGTCATTGCGTTTTTTTTGTGTGTGTGTTTTTGCTACGTTACTGTTACCTTTAGCGTGAATATTGCCACATTCTTCCTACTAAGCATACCATTACCTTTCTGCTACGTTTCTTGCAACGGTTCCTTCTATTACCTGTGTCATACATCATATCTTCGTTAACTGCTCACAGTCACATAACCATAAATTTTACTTTTCGTTAATGCATATAAACGACGCTGAAAATCAATGTAGTTACACTTGAAGATGAGATGATCGTAAAAATCTAACTTGTTCTTAGTCAGCAAATGAGCAAAGATAAGAGAAGACATTCTTAACTTATTATATTTTATTCATACTTTTCTCCTTTTTCTTTTTTTGTGTGTGTGGGGCGGGAATCAGTATGTGCAATCCAATATAACACATTTATTTAGAACATGTCAAAGTGCTAATTATTGCGAGGGTGATTTTTTTTTTCTATTTGAAAAAACAAAAAACAGACATATAATTCGCTAGTTAAGGGACTTGTTCTTTCCAGACATTATGGAAATGATTTTGATGACGGTAAAATCTTGAACTCCATATAAGCATTGTAACGCTGTTACCTTCACTAATTCCACACATTCATTTGCTTACGGGAGGATATAATAAGAAAGAAAAGATAGTTATACTTTGAGCTTTCAGAAAAATAGGTAATTTAACTACAACTTTAACTATATTTTTTCCTAGACACTTAAAAAAAAAACCTCCCATAACATGACACACAATTCTCAAAATGAATCTTAAGTACATTAGGAAGCAGAGTATGCACTTTTTAGGGGGTATAGAAAAATGATTTTGCTGGGATTAAACCTTCCCATACTCATATCCTTGAGCATGCGAAGACAATGGTGTGAAAAAAAAAAATCAAAATTATATAAAAAAAATACACTCATCACATTTTTTTCTACCCAAATGTTCGATCCCACCCACACTATGAATGGCGAAAAAAAAAAAAAAACTAGGTATTCCTCGTAAAGGAAGAAATACAATCACAAAGGAGTAAGTCAAGCTGTCAATAACACCAACAAAAACGACAAAAAAAAAATATACTGTATATATATACTTTCCCCTGAAATAAAATGATCTTATCGAGCAAATATATTATAATATTTTACCTAATTCATTAAGGACAAGGTCAACAATACCAAGGGATTATAGTGGGTCCTATTAGAGTAGTGTGGAATGGAACCAAACCACAGTAAACCACAGGATTAGGTCAACAATATAAGTGTATATCCAAGATTCTATTAGAAAGTAGTATGTAATGGAACCCAAACACCAGGAAACCATGGAGTTAATGTGATCAACGCATGATACTCAGATATGGAGGAAAATTAGAGAACCATATTTTTTTTATCAATTAATGTGACCAGTAATGTTAATTTTTATAACCAGAGACCAATGAGGACTAAAATATTTATGTATTTCTGTATTGCCAGAACACTTTAAACCTAGAGAAAGGACGCGGGATAACCATGGGCCTGAACCGGGCCTTCAGAGAAAACTTATCAAAACGTACTGGAGGAAACCAATTAGTTAATGTATGGAAGGGTATTAGTGACATGTCATCATGTATAACTAAGGTGGGCAGAACTCACTCTCTTATGTGCTTAGCGTATTATTAATCTTTTCACCTGTTGATGATCATTACCAAAAGGGAATACACACTAAATAAATAGAAGATAAGTGAATGTAAAACAAGTACCAAATTAAGCATGTTAGAAACCAGACAGGCTCTACAGTATTCCGGACATACAGGCTGACAATCAATGATCTAGCATTGTTGAAACCGACAGCTTAATAGGGAATATATTACTGGATTACCTTATCCTAATCTTAGCGTATCCTATGCATCATCAAATATTGTATGCAGAGAAAATAAAGGAGTTACCAAATGACTAGCAAATTAAACTGAAAATAAAAGAGTACGACAAGTACATATCAATTTTGGTTACACATAGTATCAAAAGATAAATAAGTTCATTGATTAGGATCAGGTATGTAAAAGGAACTGCGGGTCAAAAACTAAATACATGGAATTCACAGTATATACAGTAAACTGAGTAAAATTACAGAAAAAAAATAATAAACCAATAAACATTACGTTTCAATGAATATTGTTCATATAAATTCTTCCTGGAAGACTTTGATTATTGAAAAATAAATCCTCCCACTTGTGAACACTATGATCAGTAGTTCTTAATACCAGTATTTCATGATCTTTAATTCAATTAGGGTGAATATTTCCTCTATTACCACTTTTCCTTTTGGAATTTTATTCTTCCACTTGATAGTTTTAAACACTTTTGAGTGTTTTGATGTCTCATTTGCTGTAAAAAATGAATAATAACCATAATATGACAATTGGGGAGATTGTATTACTCACGCGCCGACATCTCGTTTTCTACTCAGCCAACTGCTCTTTTGTTGCTATACGTTACATGTTACGTTACGTTACGTCACGTTACATAATGCGTTATATATTTTCTACTACCCTTTAAACCTTCCGTAAAAAAGAACATTGGGAGTGTATAGATGAAAACAACGGTAAATCTTTCCTCTATTCGCGGGTTCTCTTTTTTTTTCTTTCTATTTTTTCCATTGACAGAATTTAAGCTCTTTAGTGTTTTGAAGCATCATTTGTTGTGGAAATGAATACTAGCCGTTATATGACCACGTCAACGGAGTTAAGATTGGTGATACCTCAATATACTCAAAAAGGCTTAACAATTATCAAATGGAAGAAAAATACAAAACAAAACAGGATATAATAATAAAGGAATGAAATATCAAAGTGTGAAAATAGACATGAAATGTTTGTATTGAATGTATTTATGATACTGTCACGCACAGCATGACTGCCAAGCCTATTCCACTCATCCACACCTCTTTTGGTAAACCAATGCTTGTCCATGTCTTTGTTGAATCTGAAATTATCTATCTTAAACCCACTGCTACATGCATTACCCGACTATTTAACAACAAAAAACCCTATTAAAGCCCTTCATCCCTTTATAAATGTCAGTCACGTCTTCTCGTAACCTTCGCTTCTCTAGAGAATGCAGATTTAAATGCTAAAGTCTATCCTCATATGGAAAGTTTTCCGTCCTTTGAATCACTTTTTTTCATCTTACTCTGTACAGATTCTAACATCCTGATATCCATTCTTAATGGACTGACCAAAACTGAACCACATAATCGAGATGAACTCTAACTAGTGCTAAGTAAAGCTTGAGGATGACTTCAGCGCTTTTATTGGTAATGCACCTTTTTTTCTTCCATTCGATAGTTTTAAACCCTTTTGAGTGTTTTGAGGTGTCATTTGTTGTGCAAATGAATATTAACTATAATATAACCATGTCAGATAGATGGATAGGCTATGCTAGGTACGCTTTAAGTCCTATTGAGACATCATGGTCACGCCCATTTCAACATTTCATGTCTATTTTCACACTTTGATATTTCATTCCTTTATTATTATATCCTGTTTTGTTTTGTATTTTTCTTCCATTTGATAATTGTTAAGCCTTTTTGAGTATATTGAGGTATCACCAATCTTAACTCCGTTGACGAAGGGCGGAAGCAGGTGTGTAGCGAATTTTACGTAACGACTTTCCCATCATCGCCATCTTCCATAGTATATTTTCAACTGTGACAGCGTTTGCACGTGCTACCATAAGCCAACTCCCCGTCATTCATATAATTTCTTTTTCTTCCTTTCTCTTTGTCCTTTTTCATCTTCGTCTTCTCTCTCTCTCTCTCTCTCTCTCTCTCTCTCTCTCTCTCTCTCTCTCTCTCTCTCTCTCTCACCTCTTTCTCTTTCTTTCTCTATATAAATTCCTCTCTCTCTCTCTCTCTCTCTCTCTCTCTCTCTCTCTCTCTCTCTCTCTCTCTCTCTCTCTCTCTCTCTCTCTCTTTTCTCTCTCTCTCTCTCTCTCTCTCTCTCTCTCTCTCTCTCTCTCTCTCTCTCTCTCTCTCTCTCTCTCTCTCTCTCTCTCTCTCTCTCTCTCTCTCTCTCTCTTACTCACCTCTTTTTCTTTCTCTATATAAATTCCTCTCTCTCTCTCTAGATTTTGGCATGTTAGTTTCTCACTAGATATCAATAAAAATCATAAAATCCCACTAATTTTAACTATTCCTTATATAAAGACTATCGCGGTGGTAGTTTAATTCTTTATCTTGACGCCCGGAAAAACGCGGGAAAGGGGGGAGGGGATGCAGATGTATCTCACCGAATACCATTCCACAGCTTTCACAGAGTTTTTCTGCATTGTTAGCTCGTGGTGAAGAACACTCATGGACGGAAGGAGAGATGTGAAACGTCTCCCACAATGTTTAAACAAAGAGTCATCTCCACGGCGGTCACTGTCGACGCACGACCGACACGATCCACTAAACGACTTTCTTCTCCCACACTGTTTACACAAAGCATTGCTTCTCATTCTCACGAGAAATATACCATCATCCCGCAACAGAGACGAGTCAACACCGTGACGTTAAGCCGTTCCCCACCAGGGCTCAGCTTTGTTCGCCTAACGCGGGAGAGTGGGAGACACCTAACACATCTGCTAGAGGAGGGTGGGGGGGGGGGGGGTGAAGGGCGGAAGCAGGTGTGTAGCGAATTTTACGTAACGACTTTCCCATCATCGCCATCTTCCATAGTATATTTTCAACTGTGACTCCCCGTCATTCATATAATTTCTCTTTCTTCCTTTCTCTTTGTCCTTTTTCATCTTCGTCTCTCTCTCTCTCTCTCTCTCTCTCTCTCTCTCTCTCTCTCTCTCTCTCTCTCTCTCTCTCTCTCTCTCTCTCTCTCTCTCTCTCTCTCTCTCTCTCTCTCTCTCTCTCTCTCTCTCTCTCTCTTTGTCTCTCTCTCTCTCTCTCTCTCTCTCTCTCTCTCTCTCTCTCTCTCTCTCTCTCTCTCTCTCTCTCTCTCTCTCTCTCTCTCTCTCTCTCTCTCTTCTCTTTCTCCCTCTCCTTTTCTTCTCTTCCTTTCTTTTTCTCCTCTCTCTTCCTCTCCTTTTCTCCTCTCTTCTTCTCCTTTTCTCCTCTTTTTCTCTCTCTCGCTTTCTCTTCTCTTTCTCTCTCTCCTTTTATCCTCTCTTTCTCCTTTTCTTTTCCCTTTCTCCTTTTCTCTTTTCTCTTCCTCTCCTTTTCTCCTCTTTTTCTCTCTCTCCTTTTCTTAACATAACTTTGTGTTTTTTTGTGTACTTAACGTATATGCTTAACCTCAAACTCTATGTTTAACATGTGTGCGGTTACTTATGCATCATCTTCCCCAAAATAAAAAGATACAGTTACTATACTTTCTTTCTCAAAGACAAAGTTTTAATGTACACAACATAACTTTGTGTACTTGATTAATCTCAAACTCTTATTTACCATGTGTGTGTGTGTGTGTGTGTGTGTGTGTGTGTGTGTGTGTGTGTGTGTGTGTGTGTGTGTGTGTGTGTGTGTATGCAAAGCTAACAGGTAACAAAGGCGTAACTGTTAAGTATAGCATCTCAGCATGGCGTCACTACTTCACCCTACACGCTCCCTCTTAGACAGAACGAGGCATGGCGCAGCCCATGTCTCGCCGCTCCCGGACTCGTCACCTCCCACCAACCGCACCATAGCACATCCCTCGCTCCCTCCCCATAGCATGTCACTGCCGATCCCTCTCTGTCCCGCCCCACGCTCCCTTGCCCCGCCAAAACAAGCCGCTATGACATAGGATACTACGGAAGTCTTTCCGCCTCCGCCCCACGCTCCCTTGCCCCGCCAAAACAAGCCGGTATGACAGCCGCCACTACGGCTGTTTTTCCGCCCCGCCCCACGCCCCATTGCCCCGCCAAAACAAGCCGCTATGGCGCAGGATACTACGGATGTCCTTCCGCCCCCCCACCCACGTGTTTTTCCGCCCCGCCCCACGCTCCCTTGCCCCGCCAAAACAAGCCGGTATGGCGCAGGATACTACGGATGTCCTTCCGCCCTCCGCCCCACGTGTTTTTCCGCCCCGCCCCACGCTCCCTTGCCCCGCCAAAACAAGCCGGTATGACAGCCGCCACTACGGCTGTTTTTTCCGCCCCGCCCCACGCGCCATTGCCCCGGAAAAACAAGCCAGTATGGCAATATTATAACTACTGGCGGCCACGGGACTGTTGCGACCGCCCACCCGGCAATGACCACTTGACCCTAGTCATCGCATGACCAGCCGATTGATGCAGTGGGGCTACACTGAACCGCCCGTCTTACCCCAACCCTCCCACCAAAGGAGCGTGTTGCCCACCGAGGGGAACTACACCCTGCCCCGCTGTGGACTCAACCCCCAGATGAGAGGGTACGGAGGAGAGTATACGGGACGCCACGCACGGCAAACACGTGGGGAGACAGTAGCCCTGCCCTGGGTGGTAAAAGGGCAGGGCGGGCGAAGGCAACATCACCAGTAGGCCTCCTCTACCGGTGATGAGGGGGGAGCACTTGGTCCACGAGGCCAACGGACATCGAGCCCTATAGAGGTGGGCAAGCCACCACGGTAGGTGGTGCCGCCGACCTCGCTTCAAGCCCCGTCACCACCACAAGGTGACTCCCCTTCGAGATTTACATAGATTTACATAGAAAATCAGACCACACAGACCCCATGGTCCAGACTTGGTGGTCTGTCCTTAAACCTAAGTGATTTTACATTAATCAGAAGACTCCAAAACGTTGCATTTCTACTCTAGTTGATATTAAGTTGAAGGAAGTGACGGTCGAGCTTATTTTTGAAGGAGTCAATCGTGTTACACTGGACCACTGATGGTGGAAGCTTATTCCATTCTCGCACTACAACATTGGTGAAGAAAAATTTGGTGCAGTCTGAATTTACTTCTCTACATCTGAGTTTTACGCCATTGTTCCTCGTGCGCAAAGTGTCATCGATCATAAACAATGTTGATCTGTCTACATTCGTGAAACCATTAAGTATTTTAAAACATTCGATAAGTTTTCCTCGGAGGCGACGTTTCTCAAGAGAGAACATGTTAAGGGTAGAAAGCCTTTCTTCGTAGGATTTGTTGCGCAAGGAAGGGATCATTTTCGTTGCCCGACGCTGAACACCTTCTAATTTAGCAATATCCTTTGCATGGTGGGGAGACCAAAACTGTACCGCATATTCCAAGTGGGGTCTGACTAAACTGTTGTAGAGCGGGAGTATTACATCTTTATTCTTGAATACAAAGTTTCTTTTAATGAAGCCCAACATTCTGTTCGCTTTATTTGCTGCATCGATGCATTGCTGTGAGAATTTGAGGTTTGACGCGATTTTGACCCCCAAGTCTTTGATGCATTGAACGCTTTTGAGTTTAACGCCGCGCATTTCGTATTCGAACTTCTTATTCCTCGTTCCAACTTGAAGGACCTGGCACTTGTCTACGTTAAAGGGCATCTCCCATCTATCCGACCAAGCTGAAATTTTGTGCAAATCCTCTTGGAGGCTTTGCCTGTCTTCGTCAGTGAGAACCGAGTTACCAATCTTTGTGTCGTCGGCAAATTTACTAATGCGGTTATTGAGTCCAACATCCACGTCGTTGATGTAAATAATGAAGAGCACTGGGCCAAGGACCGAGCCCTGAGGGACGCCACTAGTGGTGACAGGCGCCCACTCTGAGTTAAATCCGTCAATCACTACTCTTTGTTGTCTGTTGCTCAACCAATTCGCGATCCATTGGTTTACTTGACCGTCAATACCTATTTGCTTTAATTTGTAAAGTAATTTATGATGCGGGACTTTATCAAACGCTTTCTGGAAATCAAGATAGACTGCGTCCAGTGATTTGGTTACGTCATAAACAGTGAAGAGGTCGTTATAAAAGGTTAATATGTTTGATAGGCAGGATCTTTTGTTTCGGAAGCCATGTTGTGAGTCCCCAATCAATGAGTGGCTTTCAAGGTAACTCACAATTTTGTCTCTAATTATGCCCTCAAGTAGCTTACCAGTCCTACAACCGAAGTTAGACTAATGGGCCTGTAATTACCTGGTACTTTTTTGTCTCCTTTCTTGAAAATCGGTGTCACGTTAGCCTTTTTCCAATCTGAAGGGACGATGCCTTGTCGCAAGGACATATTGAATACGGTTGTGAGGGAGGAGAGTATTTCGCGCTTTGTTTCTTTCAGCAGAGTTGGATATACTTTGTCAGGTCCAGGACTTTTATTTGTTTTAAGTGAATGGAGAGCTTTAAGGACTTCATCGGTTGTTATTTCAAAATTAGGCAATGCATGCTCGAGATTTACAATAGTACTGGTGTTGGTGGTAGCGAGAGGAAGACTGTTAGCATTAAACACCGAGGAAAAGTAATTGTTTAAGAGGTTTGCAATGTGTTGGCTGTCAGTCACTAGTGCACCGTCGCTGTGTGTTAAAGGTCCAATACCACTTTTGATCGCCTTTCTGTTGTTTATGTAACTGAAGAAAGATTTCGGATTATTTTTACAGTTGGCTGCAATATTTTCTTCGTATCTACGCTTTGCCTGACCTACTAGTCTTTTTACTCGTCGCCTGGCATCATTATAAAGTCTAATGTTTTCGGGCGTGCTTTGTTCTTTCTTTAACCTGTAAAACAATTTTCTCTCATTGACTGATTGTTTAATTTCGCTATTAAACCACGGTGGGCTTTTATTAGTGTTAATTCGCTTCTCGCACAAGGGGACGAATGTGTTCTGCTGAGTGAGTAAGTGATTTTTTAAGGCTTAGCCAGGCTTCCTCTACGTTGCCGTCATCTGATAGTTGTATTTCTGTTAGTTTTTGTCGGATTTCTACGAAGTTAGCTCTTTTGAAATTGGGCACCTTTACTTTATTTTCAGTCACTGATGATTGAGCTTTAATGTCGACGCGCACTAATTTATGATCGCAAGAACCGAGGTGTTCTCCTACCGTGACACTACTGACTAGGTTATCTTGGGTCGTTATAACAAGGTCGAGTATATTATTTTGTCGAGTTGGCTCAGAAACCATTTGGCTTAGATAATTTTCTTCTAGAAATTCGATCATTCTATGTGACTCGCCTTCTGTACCTGACAGTGTCGCCCAGTCGATATGGGGGAGGTTAAAGTCTCCTAATATCAGTGAGTCGCTGTTATTAAGTGACTGCCTTAAGACGCTGTACATTTCAAGGTCGTCATCGAGTGATTGCCCGGGAGGTCTGTAGGTGACATATACATTTAAATTGACTTTTGCAATGTTTACTCGCACGCACAAATGTTCAACGTTACTGTTTCCCGGTGTTTTGTCAGTGGGTTGCAAATAGCTTTTGACATAAAAGGCGACGCCACCGCCTCTACGGTTTACACGATCTTTGTTGAGTCTGTAGCCATCTATGTTGTATTCGGAACTTAAATCAATATTTGTGGTGTCGATAAATGTTTCGGTTATAGCAATTATGTCAAAATTTTCTGTTAAAGCAAGATATCTCAGTTCATCAAATTTGTTTCTTAGGCTAAGCGCATTGAAACTAAGGATTTTGAAGTTATCTAGAGGCTTGGTAATAGAGTTGGTGGTACTTGCGGGATCACGGTTACGGGTTTGTTGCGATGCACGGCGTCTATTTACACGGGCGGGGTGGAGGGACGTGGCCGTGACTCGTTTTTTGCTCGGATGACACGCACTGCTTCGTTGAGGAGCCTTCCGAGTCTGGCTGCCCCGATGGGAGAAAGGTGCAATCCGTCCCTGTGGAAGAGCTCATTTTGTCCACAGAAATTGTCCCATGCGTTTAAGAACTCCACGTCAAGCTCCTTACAAAGAGTCTGTAAGCGGTTGTTTAGGCTGAAGGCCTTACTGAAAAAGTCGCTCTCCGCCCAAGTCCATGGTAGAACTCCTGAAATCAAATTGTTAGGGGATTTAGACTTATACTGCTGGATGAGCCTACGGTACTTCTCCAGGAGTTCCTCAGACCGGGTCGTGGTGACGTCGTTCGTACCTGTGTGAATAACAAACAGTGAATCATTAGTAGCCTGGGGGGAGATCTCCTCAAGAGCAGCAGTTATGTCGTCGATCCCAGCACCAGGATAGCAATAGTTCCGTCTTCGACGAGGAACTCTGCCGCAGAACTCAACGACCTGCTGGCGAATCATGGAGTCACCCACCAGGAAGGTGCTCTCCTGCTCGTCCTCCTCCTCCAGAATGGCAAACCTGTTGAAGCAATGAACAGGATAAATCGCTTGTCTGGCTGGTTTGGCTCCTCCATTCACGACGGTGAAGCCATCATGGGCGGTGCCACTAGCATCCTCCCGTTGCGTGGTGTTGTCCGCTGGTGTCGACGGTACCGCTGGGGGCAAGGGGGCGGTTGGAGAAGTGTTTGGCACCACAGCAACGTTAGCCTGGATGAATTCCTGCAAGGAGGCAACAGTGTGAGAAAGCTCTATTATTTTATTCTGACCTGCTTCCATCTTCTCTTCCTGCTCCTGCAGTCTTGTCTCGAGATGCTGCCTGGAGAGACACATTCGACAGACAGCAGAACGCCCTGTAAAAAAGTGAGCTGAGAAGCTACCGTTACAAGTACTGCACTTCTTAGGCGCCATCTTAGCTGAAATGAAAGAGAGAAAAACACCGAGTGAAGGGGATTGGGAAAGGGGTGAGGTGTGAGAGGTAGTTTAGTAATGGAGGAAAAGTGGGAGAGAGGAGGAGGAGGAAGGGAGGTGAGGTGAGTAAAGAGGGGAAAGAGAGGTGTGTGAGATCAAGGAGGTTAGGAAATAGGTGAGGTGGGAGAGGAGGAGTAGGAAGGGATGTGAGGTGAGTAAAGAGGGGAAAGGGAGGCGGTGAGTGAGGTGTGTGAGATCAAGGAGGGTTAGGAAATAGGTGAGGTGGGAGAGAGGAGGAGTAGGAAGAGATGTGAGGTGAGTAAAGAGGGGGAAAGAGAGGCGGTGAGTGAGGTGTGTGAGATCAAGGAGGGTTAGGAAATAGGTGAGGTGGGAGAGAGGAGGAGTAGGAAGGGATGTGAGGTGAGTAAAGAGGGGGAAAGGGAGGCGGTGAGTGAGGTGTGTGAGATCAAGGAGGGTTAGGAAATAGGTGAGATGAGTGAGAGGGAGTTTGGGAAAGGAGGTAAGTGGGAGAGAGGAGGAGTAGGTGATGTGAGGTAAGTGAGGTGTGTGGGAACAAGAAAGGTTAAGAAAGAGGCGAGGTAAGGTGGGTGAAGGGATGGGTAAATAGGATGTGAGGTAAGGTGAGTGAGGGGGGGAGGGCTTAGAAATATGTGGAGGTGAGGGAGGAGTAGGAAGGGCTAATCCTCTAGGGGATGAGGAGGAGCAAAAGGGATGTGAGGTGAGCGAGGGTGGGGGGGGGGTCTGAGGTGAGGTGAGGGACAGGGGGGTAGGAAGTGTTAATCCTCTAGGGGATTTAAAGAGGGTGTAGTGAGGAGGAGCAGATTGAATCCTCAGGGAATTCAAAGGGTGGGTTGTCGACACACCCAAATCACGCGTGAGACACTCGGGAACACAAAGTCACACGAAACACTCAGAAACCCAAGCACAAGCACGACTAAACACCCTCAAGTCACTCGCAAAAACACCGGAAGTACAACAGCACACTCAAAACACTCTGAAACTCACGCAGAGCACTATAAACAGCCAAATCACACGCAAAAGCACTGGAAACACAACACACTCGAAACGCAGAACACTCGAAAACAGCCAAATCACACGCAAAAACACCGGAAACAAAACAGCACACTCAAAACACTCTGAAACCCACGCAGTACACTTAGAAGCAGCCAAATCACACGCAAAAACACCGGAAACACAACACACTTGAATCACTCTGAAACCCACGCAGAACACCCGGAAACAGCCAGATCACACGCATAAACACCGGAAACACAACACACTTGAATCACTCTGAAACCCACGCAGAACACCCGGAAACAGCCAGATCACACGCAAAAACACCGGAAACACAACACACTTGAATCACTCTGAAACCCACGCAGAACACCCGGAAACAGCCAGATCACACGCAAAAACACCGGAAACACAAATCACAGAGGCAACCACAGGCAGAAACCACAAGCGAACACACACCAAACACGTGTCGGGAAATCACAGGCAACACACAAGGTCCACAAGCGAGAACACACAAACGCACGTGAAAGCAAACGCAAAATGAAAGCAAACGCAATCCCAAGAGCACGACGAAAACACAGGGCAAGCGATGTTGTGGAGCGCAGCGGGGTGAGGTCACGACCTTCTCTCAGCAGAGGTCGGGTGTGAATGAGAGAGAGAGAGAGAGAGAGAGAGAGAGAGAGAGAGAGAGAGATTATTATTATTTAGTAAATTTATTACGCCCAAGGGAGACTGGCCTAGTGACAGTTGTACAGCCAATTAGTTACATTTTTTTGTGACTCGCAGGGCACGTTGAAAACAACTTTGGAATACATACGTACAGGGGAGGCGGTGGCTGAATCGAAAGAGTGACGGCGCCGCGTTCAGGAGGACGCGAGTTCAATCCCCGCCCGGTGCCACCAAGCTGGGATTTTTCAGCCGCCGCCGAGTGGCTTAAAACTACCCACATACTGTCCAGAAGACCACCTATCAACCCGGATTCTAGATTCTAGGATTAAAGATGAGCTCCGGGAGGGTAGCATGAGCCAATGCAAGATGGCGCCACTTTAAACACTCGCCTGCACCAGAATGGGCTGGGCCGACGATCAGGCCCCACCGGGAAGAAGCCTTGGGCCGACCATCAGGCCCCACCGGGAAGAAGTCTATCGGCGCAATAGGCCGCGACGTAAAACAAAAAAAACGTACAATACCCATCCACGCCAACACACACACACACACACACACACACACACACAGTACGTAAATTGACGGTTTTGATCTCTGAAAAACCTATTTTTGGAAACCCGGAATGACTAGTGCACGATAGCTTTAATATGAGAGGAATACTCGCTCTCGCGATAGAGCCTAGAGAAAAACGGCAAATATCCGAACTTCTAGACTATAACGAGTCTAGGCTGCACTAGAAAAAACAAATAATAACGTGAAAGAGTCGAGAGAAGCAATCGAGCAGGGTGCTGGCAGCGCCACCTGGACACAGGCAGAGATAGGTGCCGCACGCTCCATTCTTTCAAGGTGCCTCGACGGAGGCTGGAGGAACCTTCTGTGGGGAAGGAGGGGGAAATAAGGAATATGCACTAGTCATTCCGGGTTCCCCAAAATAGTTTTTTCAGAGATCAAAACCGTCATTTTGGGAACCGTCCATGACTAGTGCACGATAGCTAACTCCCACTTGGAGCAGGGAGAAGGCGACTCCATCGAAGTGCCACAAACTTAAGTCTACTTCTGCGTCCCAAGTCGGCATGCGTAGAGACGGTCTGAGTCACCCGAACTTAGTATGGTGCAACACTTTCCATTTTAGGCTGGTGCCTGGAGGAGGGGACAAATAATATAAGTCCCAAATGTTCCATTGTTCGGTAAAACCGTCTGGACCGCCCTCCGTTCTCCGAATACCTCTGACGAGGAACTTCGGAAGCCTGGCCGATGTCTTGCAGGCAAAGAGATCGATATGCGGTGTCCCCCACCTAATGCATAGTTTCTCGAAATAATCCCATTTTAAGGTC
The DNA here is from genome assembly GCF_024679095.1 of Eriocheir sinensis. Classification (NCBI taxonomy): domain Eukaryota; kingdom Metazoa; phylum Arthropoda; class Malacostraca; order Decapoda; family Varunidae; genus Eriocheir; species Eriocheir sinensis. Next base: position 8,890,103 of record NC_066531.1, read on the forward strand.
CGTACCACTGAGGACCTCTTGAAGCGGGGAAGAGCATCTGCCCACTCGTTGTTTTCCCCTGGGACCTGTCGGGTTGACAGTGAAATGCGACGTAATGCCGCCAGGGCAGATATATGTTCCGACATTGATAGCAGGTTTTCCTGAACAGGAGGTGCCATGCTTGGCGCGGCCTTGGACCGCTGTCATGTTATAGCTGTCGAAGCAGATAGTCTTGCCTTCCAGGTTGGGGTACTCCTAAAGAAAGAAGGGAGAAACCAGGAATCGAAGAAGCCCAACAGGGATTCCCATTGTCTGCGAGACATGGTGAGGAACTGAAGCACTAGAGAGTTTGAAACCAAGGTTTATAACCTCAGATAGCCTTACCGTGCCCAACCTCGAGTCCCAGTGGAAACCTGGTAAACTGAAGTTACCTCTCCAACCTGGAAAGCGAGGAACAACGGAACGAGGGTGGCTGGGACTGTGCCAATAAGTGTCCTGCGGATTAATTGCTGCCAGCCAGTAATGTTGTCGGAGCCGCAACCTCACTTGTTGGAACGATGGCAGACGAAATTTGAAGGTTTAGATGTATGACTTCGATTAGTTTAGGTCTTTCTTTGGCACAGTGACAACACGGGAGAGAAAACTTTCCCAACCGTTCTCTTTACGCCCCTTTGTTAGGAAAACGCTCAAGGGAACCTTCGTAAACTCAGGAGAAAACTCGCCTCGTGATCAGAGGTTCAAGGCCAGGTCAGTCCTTGTCTGACGACCGCGGGTGCCCATCCTTTCCCTGGCCATGCGTCCTGCCTGGGAACGGAGAGTCACTGAGTTGTCTCCTCCATTCTGGCTTTCCCCCTGTGGAAGTGCTCTTGCATGGAATCCTGCTTCCTGCGAGAGACGCAAACGGAGGCTGTTGACCCCCTCCCCTACGATAGGCGGATTGTTAGCACGTCTTATTGTGGCTTGGCTGACCGCTGCTGGAGAGGAGCTGATGCTTGGGGTACCACTGTCTGGATTGGTGGTGTATCAGCTGCCAGGCATCTTTCCGCAGGGTCCTGAGAGTGGGGAAAAGGTTTGGAGCTGTAGCGAAACGCCTAACGGCGTAAGTTGAGGTGCTCCCCCACTCAGTCGACCAGAGCTAAGCATGTCAGCAGAAGGAGGGAGAGGCCAAATCCTTTCTCTGTAATCGCCAGAGCCTCAGAAAGGGTAGCGAACGACAAGTGTGACAAAGAGGAACATGAGAGGTAGAGGGCTCTGACACTCCCGTCGCCTTTAAAGTGGGGCTTCGACAGGTATGGACTCCTAGAGCGGCGTCGGCGGACGCTCTAAGTCCTCCTTGGTAGGATCTGAAGAAGGGCTGTAAAGGGCCGACACAGAGTTGTGTCTCCTGACGGCCGAAAAACTTTAGAAAGGACTGGAACATGTCCGCAAGTTGAAAGAATTAAGGTTGAAGGCCTCTGTTACTAGCCGCCAGCTCTGCCTTAAATCAAACGTTTAAGGTCAGACCACCCAGTCTGGACCATAGGGTCTGTGTGGTCTTAATATCTATGTATATCAAAGTTCCTGGCCCAACGAATTATGTTTCGTAGACTGCCGCAAATGTACATTGCTGGCCACAAATATATGTTGGCCTCCGGAAATATCCGTAGACGGCCGCAAATGGACTACGCTATTGAAAAACAAAAATGATAGCAGCCGCAAATAATGGTGAGCCGCTGCAAAAATACGTAGCTGGCCGCAAAAACACGTAGGCGTCAACAAATATACGAAGCTGTCCACACAGATGCTTAGGTGACCGCAAATATGCAAAGACGACAGCAAAAATACATAACTGGTCGCCCATAAACGTAGGCGACAGCAAATATGCGTAGCTGGCCGCACATAACTTAGGCGACAGCAAAGATGCGTAGCTGGCCGCACATAACTTAGGCGACAGCAAAGATGCGTAGCTGGCCGCACATAACTAGGCGACAGCAAAGATGCGTAGCTGGCCGCACATAACTAGGCGACAGCAAAGATGCGTAGCTGGCCGCACATAACTAGGCGACAGCAAAGATGCGTAGCTGGCCGCACATAACTAGGCGACAGCAAAGATGCGTAGCTGGCCGCACATAACTTAGGCGACAGCAAAGATGCGTAGCTGGCCGCACATAACTAGGCGACAGCAAAGATGCGTAGCTGGCCGCACATAACTTAGGCGACAGCAAAGATGCGTAGCTGGCCGCACATAACTTAGGCGACAGCAAAGATGCGTAGCTGGCCGCACATAACTTAGGCGACAGGGAAGATGCGTAGCTGGCCGCACATAACTTAGGCGACAGGGAAGATGCGTAGCTGGCCGTACATAAGCGGGGGCGATTAAACGTAGCTGGCAGCACATATACGTATAATTATATGAGCAGCTGCAGAGATGCGTAAGCCGGAAAGATTCGTAGGCGACAGCAAATAAACGTAACTGGCCGCACCTACACTTATAAATCAACACACTCTTCATATTACCAAATGCCTCTTTTCTTAATTTCTGTGTCGCATTTCACATCCTTTGTTACCATGCTTCCCAGAGAGTTAAAACTTGCCACCCTTTCCACCAATCGGTCTCCACAGCGCAGCTCCATTTGTGGTCCAGGAAGATCCTTTGCATTTTGTTTTTCGGGCGTTAATTGTCAGTACTCTGTTTTCGCTTTCCTCTTTTACTCTGTCAAACATAATTTGCAGCTTCTCATTTGTGTCTGCTATCAAGACTGTGTCATCTGCATATCTCAGGTTGTTAATATTCTGTTCACCAACTCTTATACCTTCACAATCCCTGATGTTCATTATTATTTCTCCATATAGAGAAAACAAATCTGGGGATAATACGCATCCCTGCCTGACTCCTTATATTTTGACATTGTTTCTCCTTCATTTACTCTCATACAAGCTTTTTGTCTCCAGTAAAGATTATTTTTCAGTCTGTATTCCTTTCCAGTCACTCCTATGCTCCTCAATATATCCATTAGGTCCACATGTCTAACTTTGTCAAAAGCTTTCTCATAGTCGATAGATTTCTTTGCTTCTCTATTACTCTTTCAGCCAACGTTCTCAACATAAATATTGCGTCGCTTGTTCCTCTTCCTTCAACAAATCCGCACTGTTCCTCTGATACTTCTCGACGTATTTTCTCTCTTAATCGTTTCAGTATCACCTTCAATATGATTTTTGTGATTTGGCTCATAATGCTGATCGTCCGGTGTTTCTCACAATCAAGTGTTCCACTTATTTTTGGAATTGCTATGAACGCAGATTTGCACTATGTAGGCCACCGCAAATATACGTAGCTAGCTAAGTGTCTGATGGTAAGGCTTGAGTCGAGGCACGTCTCGAACACGGCAGCTAGCCACGCCCACGGTCCGAGTACGGGTATGATACGGGGAGCGGGGTCACCAACCCCGCCACCTCCAAGGGCGAAAGTGAGTCAAGCAGCCTTGACACTCGTCACAACACAGTCGTTCAACACACCCGTAACACGGGGAGAGAGGGCACCGGTCTCCAGGGACGTAAGCGAACAAAATGGACGCTAACCACTCGTCACAAACACGGCCGTCCCTGGCACCCGTAACACGGGGAAAGATAAGTCTGGTCCGGGAAGGGATCGTAGATCCGTGCCTCCAGGGATAAGAGACGAACCAGAAGGACGCAAGTCATTCGTCACGAAAGCAGCTGCTCCTCCCGCCTGTGACATGGGTAGGGAGGACGCCGGTCCGTGAGGGGGTCGTGCACCCGCGCCTCCGGAGACGAAAGCAAACCAAATGGACGCAGGTCAAGCGAACCATATGGAAGAAGGTCATTCGTCATAAACACGGCCGCCCCTCTCGTCCGTAACACGGAGAGAGAACGCCGGTCTGGGAGGGGATAGATATCCGCGCCTCCAAGGACGAAAGCGAACCAAATGGACGCAGGTCAAGCGAACCATATGGACGCAGGTCATTCGTCACAAACGAATGGAGTATGCATCTCACGTGTGGGGGGGCTCCACTCACACAGCTCTTCTGGACAGAGTGGAGTCTAAGGCTCTTCGTCTCATCAGCTCTCCTTCTCCTACTAATAGTCTTCTATTCTTAAATTTCGCCGCCATGCTGCCTCTCTATCTTCTATCGATATTTCCACGCTGACTGCTCTTCTGAACTTGCTAACTGCATGCCTCCCCCTCTCCCGCGGCCCCGCTGCACACGACTTTCTACTCATGCTCATCCCTATACTGTCCAAACCCCTTATGCAAGAGTTAACCAGCATCTTCACTCTTTCATCCCTCACGCTGGTAAACTCTGGAACAATCTTCCTTCATCTGTATTTCCTCCTGCCTACGACTTGAACTCTTTCAAGAGGAGGGTATCAGGACATATCTCCTCCCGAAATTGACCTCTGTTTTGGCCACCTCTTTTGATTCTTTTTTTTAGGAGCAGCGAGTAGCGGGCTTTTTTTTATTATTGTTTCCTTTTTTTGTGCCTTGAGCTGTCTCCTTTGTATAAGAAAAAAACACGGCCGCTCCTCTCACCGTAACAAGGAGAGAGAGAACGCCGGTCCGGGAGGGGATATAGATCCGCACCTACAAGGACGAAAGCGAACCAAATGGACGCAGGTCATTCGTCACAATCACGGCCGCTCTTCTCGTCCGTAACACGGAGATAGAACGCCGGTCCGGGAGGGGATTGAGATCCGCACTTCCAGGGGCACTTGAAACACTATTATGCTTACAAAATGGGTTTTATTTTTTTTTTAACATAAAGATAAAATGAATTTAGTAATTTTTAAGCAGCCCATTTAAAGCAGATCTTGCTTTTTGGGCAGCATGTTTGTATTTTTTTTTGTGTTCAGTTGCCAATACATACATATGTAAAAAAAAAAAAATTCATTACATAATACATATTTACCCCTCATAGAACATAATAATCTACTTATATACATTAGAAACAGGTAGCTTTATCAATATTGAGCAAGAATATACTGTTTACAATGTTTCTTAAATGTATGCAACGTTGGTAATACTTCAACGTGATTTGGCACAGAATTCCAAATTTTAGGACCAGAATAAGCTAGAGAGTGTTGGAAGACTGACAGGTTATGTTGTGGAGCACGGAGATATTCACGGGTGCGGGTGGGACAATTGTGTTGTGGTAGTAAGACTGAGACTGTCATAATTCTTGTGTTGATTTATATATATATATATATATATATATATATATATATATATATATATATATATATATATATATATATATATATATATATATATATATATACCAATTTGTAATTAATCAAAAAGTTTTAGGATGTTCATTTTTTTACAGAAAGGTTGTGTGTAATCAAAATAACCATGGTTTGAAATAATTCTAATTACTTTCTTTTGCAGACGAAATATGGGAAGTAAATGTGTTGGATAAGTGTTACACCAAATTGGTGTACAATACTGAAAATGTGGTAATACATGGGCATTGTACACACACTCAAAAAACTATCGTTACAGTGGGGTCCGACGAATTTCACACTGAGCAACCCAGTAATCTCGGCAGGGTTGGTAAGAGTGCGATCACCCCCACCACCTCAGCTCTGCCGGGGGGAGCAGGACAGGACCCCCGTAAGGGATGGATAGAGAGGAAGGGAGACACTGAGATACCGGATATCACCATAATATTAACGGAGTGATTTGAGTGCCACTTTTTTTTTTTTTTTTTTTTTTTTACGTCGCTGCCTATTGCGCCGGTAGGCATCTTCCCGGTGGGGCCTGATGGTCGGCCCAAGGCTTCTTCCAGGTGGGGCCTGATGGTCGGCCCAGCCCGTTCTGGCGCAGTTGAGTGTTTATAGTGGCGCCATCTTGCATTGCCTCATGCTGCCCCCCGGAACTCGTTCTTGATTCGCTTGGACGGCTTCCTCTAGAATCCGGGTTGATGGGTGGTCTTCAGGACAGCATGTGGGTAGTTTTAAGCCACTCGGCGGTGACTGAAAAATCCGAGGTGGTAGCGTGGGGATTCGAACCCGCGTCGTCCATCACGCGGTGAGTGTGGGCCCAGTACGCTACCAGTTGAGCCACCGCCTACCCAGAGTTTAGGCTTTATATTCACAAATTATTAAACAATAATGTTCATATGATATACGTAACAGCGGTGGGTAGAAGTATTCCCCCATGTCAAAGACAAAAACAACCAACAACACATGTCAGATATAGTTCAGTTCATAATGTGCCATCCTGGAACTAATGCTTCCACTGAACGTGTTTTTTTCTCTCATGAACAAGTTGTGGCCATCTGAAAAAAAACACTTCTCTGGAGAAGAGTAATTTATTAAATAGCTTGCATGCAGGAGTTAATTTCTCTAACATGTTGGTATAATGACTCGCCGATGATTATTACCTAGAGAATTAATCGTATTGGGTGCATTCCATGATTGTTTCGAGACAAGCGAATACCGTGATTCGAGTAGTGCATGCTTATACTTATGAAACCAATGCCAACGTTATCTTACTTTTGGGTGATAAGTCAAGTTTATAATCCACTATAAATCTATCATAAGGGTTAGTTAAGTTTTACGTAACCTCCTAGGCTCAGTGGAGCCGTATGTGGCGATCAGTCAGTGGGATTCACTCTGATATCCGAATCCTGAGTGACTCATTACTGCAAGGTGTTTATCATAGTTTCCTAAATGGACGAAATTTTAACTCTTCAGTTGTGTGTGAGGTGTTAAAGCATAATTTCATCACCCCAAACACTACAGTATTATAGCTACATAGAACACAGATCAATTAACTTCGACTAAGACTCCACCTGTGTGTTTCATGAGGAGACAGCTGTTCCTGGCTTACCAACATATCGGGTCCCCCTCCCTGTTGTCACACTTACACCGACCTCCAAAGACTCCCCTCTCCTCTTGCAGAAGCAATTGGCTCTGGAGACCATCGCCACTGTGTCCACGTCAGTCGCCGCCGTCCAGCACATCTACGTTGACGGTTCAATGCAGGCAGACAGGAGTGCAGCGTGTGCCATGTTCTCCCCCACCATGGAGCCGCCTGTGGGGGATGAGTGGCTCGGCCGCAGGCTACCAGACTCTTCGAGCTCCACCTTCTGTGAACTTCACGGCAACCTGGATGCAGTAACTCTCCTTGCTCGACGAAGAGTGAATGGGGTTATTACCTGTGACTCCCAGTCTGCTCTCCATGCCCTCTCCTCGCCCAGACCCAGCTGTGGCAGTGTTGTACAGGACGTCCTGCGTCAACTAGCCATTGCCCGCGATTCCTCTCTTGTCATGTCCTTCGTGTGGACGCCCTCCCACATCGGGCTTGCTGATCATGACACGGTGGATCGTCTTGCCAAGGCGGCCTGTACACTGGACTTGCATGATACGGATGCTGTGCCCTCCCTCCGGTGCCTGCGATACAGCATATACTTAGTTGCTCTCTCCAAGACAGTGCGTCGCAGGGACGCATAACGGGCCAACAGTGGGTCCATCCAGCACCACGACAACATGCTCCAGTGTCGTCACAAGTACCGCCGACACGGCCTCACGTACGGAGGTACAATGTTGTGAGTGCGCGGCTCAGGCTCGGATACCGGCCAGTGTGGCAGGTCTCCCAAGAAGAGGATGTGCCGCACTACTCCTCCTGCAAACTGTGTGAGCAACCGAACGCCAACACCCTTGAACAGTATTGCCTCCAGTGCCACACAGTAACAGACTTACTCCCACACAGACAAACCCTACTCCAAATTTGTAAATACTTACTCACTACAGGCAATCCAGACATCATACTGATCATTTTGGTGGCTGTTGATTGTAAATATTTTGTTCATTGTCTATATTTTGCTTACGTGTATGTGTGTGTGTGTGTGTGTAATTCACCGCGGCCTGATCATGAGTCGGACTCGCTTTCGCCAGCAGGTAATTTCACGACGTGAGCAAGTGCTCATTTTTGTCGATCTCTGGGTACTGCCAGGACCTCACACACCACACACCCCATCCCCTTTCCTCAAGGGGGGACAGTAATCACTCCTAGTCAACAGAAAGGATCCGACCTGAGCGGGGCCCCGAACCGCCGCCTGTTTGGCAGTGAAGCATTGCAGCGCAGCGCTCTACCGACTGTGTGTGTGTGTGTGTGTGTGTGTGTGTGTGTGTGTGTGTGTGTGTGTACTTTACGTCCATGTTTTTGGGAACCCGGAATGACTAGTGCACGATAGCTATAATGTGAGAGGGATACTCGCTCTCGCGATAGAGCCTAGAGAAAAACGGCAAATATATCAACTTCTATACTTTAACGAGTCTAGGCTGCACTAGAAAAAACAAATAATAACGGGTGAAAGAGTCGAGAGAAGCAATCGAGAAGGGTGCTGGCAGCGCCACCTGGACACAGGCAGAGAGAGGTGCCGCACGCTCCATTCTTTCAGGCCGCCTCGCTCCGTGAAGACGCTCCCCCGCTCTGCTGCCACAGTGAACTGTGTGACCACATTTGCTTGGCCTTGTTTCCTTGTGCCTTGCTCAAGTTCCTCGTCCCTGAGAGCGGCGGTTTTCTGACCCCCTTCCCGCACCGGCGCTCTGTCTCCCCGTGCCACCGCCGGGCGAGAAGAGCGGCCGTGTGTGTGACGAGTGATTAGCGCCCATATGGTTCGCTTGACCTGCGTCCATTTGGTTCGCTCTCGTCTTATTACATGAATATATTTACAAATTTCAAAAATGATACTAGAAAAACATGGAATGCTGTTAATCAACTTAAAAACTACAAAAAATATATATCTAAGCTATATATCCGTAAATAACAAAATACCCCGACATCTTTCAGATAAACTGATGCATTCAATAAATATTACTCAAATATTGCTGTTAACCTTGATAACAACATACCACCGGCCTCTACTAACCCAATTACTTTTTTACGAGGTGACTACCCTACATCAATGTCTGTCCTTCCTATTATTCCAAGTGATGTTACATCAACTATAAAGTTCTTGAAAAACAAAAAAAATCAAATGCAAATGAGATCCCTGTATCTATAATTAAAGAACTTGTATTAAAACAATTATTTTATCACTCATTAATTACTCCATAAATGACCGTCTCGTATCCCTGGTAGCGTTATCCGGCTTAAGTTGTTACTGGAGACTGGTGTTCGGGGATAAACAAGGGAAAAAAATATAAATTTATTTGAAATTAAATGAAAGTAATTGCCTTACGCAATATTCTATGCTCAGACGATCATAACACTGGCATATTCAGCAATGAATGCAACATAAGACAAACGACATGTCTTAAACATAATACCACAATATGTGCTCAATTGTTGCCAATAATAATAACACTCGTCGTTCCATAAGCAGTGGTTTGTATCTCTCTGCTTACATCACAATCATTATGTACTCTCTTCACAAAATTCTAATAACACATTCCTATAGTATAATCTACTACGTCACGGAAACACCAAATTATACCACACCCAGTGGTTTTACCTTTGCTTTACATCGCAATAAAATAATCACAATCCTGTCCCACTCACAATCCTACTTCACATCTCCTAAATTATAATCTCCAGGACAATACAGTCGGTTTCCCTTAGTCTCGAATTTCTACTCACGATTAAGATCACAACAGCCATTCTCAGCTGAGTGAGTAGCAGGTCTGCTTGAGGCGAGAACCAAGCTCGGTCTACCCATACCACTGATTTCTAGGTCACATTTTTCTTTCCTTTAGGCGGACTTACATCCTTGACACGCCTTAATTTTCTACATAACCAGTGGCCAATACTTCCTGTCACACCCATTGGCTCGCTCATTATGTTGTATTGTTTTACTTCTCCTGCTTATTCGTGATTCACTCTTAAGACACTCCCACAGTGATTTTTCTTTTAGATTATTGGTTTATAACATGTCGCCACGAATGACGTCACAGGTTCAGAGTCTTTTTCAATGGTTGTTCACACTTTCTGACCACGCCTACTGGGTATCTGTTTTCTGTATGTGAGTCTGGGTATCTGTTTTCCTTGACCCTCGTTGTTTCCCCTTTTTGTTATCGTTTGTCCTATGAGATGTTTACACTGTTATATATGTCACCCTTCTTGTTAGTGGTTGTCCTGTCAGATGTTTACACAGTTGTATATCTGTCATTCCTTTCTGGGTATCTGTTTTCCTTTACCCTCGTTGTTTGTTCGTTTTCTGGATCCCGACATACTTCCCCTTCCGGAAGATCTCGCCCCTGAGATCTCACAGGTGTTGGTTGAGAGAGAAGATACGCCTTCAATGTCTGCAATTGGGTCTATTCTGGAAGTAGGCGGCGTCGTGCGTAGCGCAGGACATAAGAATACCCCACGGCTGACGTCACCAGCAGAAGAACCCGGATCACGACAATGGCGAAGACAATCCACCAATGGATTGCTGGTTGAAAGGGCTGATCCGGCTCGACCACAGAATTTAGGGGCTGCAAGCCAGCTGTTAGCTCCTGTAGGGGGATGGACTCAGCACTGCGAAGAGAACCTTGCCGAAGAGTCAATATCACATTACCCGCCAAGGTGACAGTATGTTTGTTTACAGGATGGGTAGGGCATGTGAGTGTCAGAGTGATGGGGGAGGCAAGTGAATAGGTCCAGTTGCCAGGACCTTTTATAAACATAGGGGAAAATGTTTTCAAGACTATTGTGTGGCAGAGGTTGATCACTGACTCATGATTCGAGAAAGCAGCTGATTCACAAGAGGCTGCGTCACTAGCCTCATAGACGGGGCCTGTGGGAGGACAAACTAACATCTGGTTATTCTTGTTACTGTGTTCTGTACTAGAAAGCAGAAAATATATTTTCCTATTCTCACTGAAGGCAATATATCGTGAATCAACACTATACATAAGAAAGTAAGTGCTATTCTGCACATAAAATGGAAGGGAGTCGATTCGAAAGACATCAAAGGTGTCAGGCGGATCTCCTCGTAAAGGTTTGGTGAGACAGAAATTACGAGAATCATGCAAAGCCGTTGTCCTGGAGGACAGTTATCACATCCCTATATAAAGCTAAAAAATCAAGAACTGCAAGGCACAAAAGACCTGGAGGCCGAACCTAGGCTTCCTTTAATGTACTGAACAACTGTTTGTCTCACATAATGGTTGGAGTTATGTATGTTTGCAGGGGAGCCTGCAGACTCAACTTTAAATCTTGTATACCTGGTCTTGTGTGTCTCAATGCTAAGTCAAAATACAACAATGCTTGTTGGAGCTTTTTTATCATCCTAATGCCAAAGTCTATAGAGAATTGGCGCACATCTTGGTTCAATACATCTACAGCTGAATATAACCTATTAAAGGCAGATTGCATGGCATGCATATTACTTAACGATGTTGAGTTTTCCATAATAAACATTTAACTATATAAAATTTTCTCAGTTAATGACTCTAGTACTCTATTTTTCCATGAATTGTGTCAACTTGAGCCTGGGTCGCGGTACCAAATAAGATATTAGACAAGGATCCTTAAAAAAGGAATTATTTCGTTTTTTTTTTATAATTCATAGAAGCATGCAGCTTGTTTAGATTAGTAGTCATCACATAGCCTAAAACTTTTCTTAGATGATGCAACAATGAACTGAAGTCATTTTCAAAATTAAAGAGTGTGTATTTTATTGCTTTTACAGCTGGATACTCAGGTGACATTTGAATAACATTTCAAGCTAAAGAAGCAGTTAAATTCCGTGCTTTATATAATGCAGCTAAAACATCTTCTGTGAGGCTAAACGGTACTATAGTCTCTGTCTGTGAGGACTATAATATAGATAGTATGTTGGTGTGAAACTTTGGCCAGCACGTGTTGGGGACTCCTGTTGTGTTATTGAGTTGTACACCGAAACAGTCAAATCAATCTGTGGTCTATTTCCTCATATTTCCGCTTAATCATTGCATTTTCATCCTTATACATTATTCCTGTTTTATATCGTATTGGTTTTGACATTACATTAGGCAACTCTTGTACCGTCGAAGAGCGAAGGCTTTATCTATGCTGAGGTGGCTCTGAAAGTTTGGGAGTAACCTGAGAAGGTAGGGCCTGTGCATCAGCTGTTTATTGCTGTTGTAGAACGAACATTATTTAATGTGTTATGAGTAGCAGTCACCTCTCCGCTACGAGTTATCATTTTCGGTATAATTTTTCTCAGCGATTTCTGGGTTGAGCAATGCAAAGAATAGATCATTGTCTGTCTCTGGATTTAAGGGTATGCTCGCCTAACCGTTGGACATTGCTGCACATCGATGCAGTCTTCATGAAGGACTTTCACTCTATCTGTGTGGACCGTTGAAACCTTACTAGTCCTGAGGTTCCTAATTTTTACCACTATATCACTGATCTTCTCTATTACCCTGTAGGGTCATCAAAAATAGGTTGCAACTTTTTATTTTATTTTATTTTTGGTGTATGTTTGAGGAACACTCTGTCGCCAACGCTGATAGTTTTGATTTTTGTAGCTTTGTATTGCTTTTCCATTTCTTCTCTACCTTCTTCAATGTAAACCTGGCATCTATCATAAACTTTCTTTGCAATTGCAGCCATTTCCTCTTTATAGGAGTAAATATCATAAACTTTCCTTGCAATTGCAGCCATTTCCTCTTTATAGGAGTAAATATCATAAACTTTCCTTGCAATTGCAGCCATTTCCTCTTTATAGGAGTAAATATCATAAACTCTCCTTGCAATTGCAGCCATTTCCTCTTTATAGGAGTCAATATCATACCAGGGTTGCTGAGGTTTATATTATTGTTCTAACATAGTGTAGGGCATACGAGGATCTCTAAAAATCCTCTCTCTGTCTCTCTCGATAAAAAGGGGACTCCTTTATGGTGCGCTGATACGCAGCATTATAGGCCAGGGTGACTGCAAGTAAGTAACACCTCCCTAATGGACACATTTCCTAGAACCATTGTCCTCAAAATGTTAACAACGGTATAATTTGCGCGCTTTATTATTCCATTTCCACTTGTATGGTAAGCCGTTATTTTCGCGTGTCGCACAGGTAGCTTCTAATTTATCTCCTGCATCACGGAATTAACGAACTCTGAACCTTGATCTGTAACAACTGTCTGAGGAACACCGTGTACACAAACAACATCCATGTACAGTCGACGATAGAGAGTAGTGTCACGGTTTTCAGAATGTTTAGCCTGGTGGCGGTATCTGGCAACTATACCACGGTGGCGCATTCACTGGTGATGTTAGTGACGCACATCAGTGTGTACAGTGTGTGTGTGACCGTGAAATTATAATATTGTATAATATTATATTATATTGTAATATAATGTAGTTAGAAATATACCAGATTACATGAATTCAATTTAGAAATGCGATTATGAATGTCTTCTACATGATGATGATGATGAGGTAACACATCACGAACAGTCTGAAACACTTTTTCTTATTAAACTTTGAAAACACAGGCAGTGACTAATGCTCCTCACCATCAAACAGCAAATAGGCTTGAGGGTCTGTTTAACTCGCAGCCTTAATCCCCGTCACTATAAAGCCTCAAAGACAATTCAGATCAAAAATCTAAAATCATTTCTCCGTGAAGATTACGTTATATCTAAGTATAAATACCTGTGTGTGTGTGTGTGTGTGTGTGTGTGTGTGTTGAGTGCGGAGGAACCCGCGGTCGACGACGCCATCATGTGAACGTTTATAGCCTATTCTTACGTATATATTTTTTTTAATAAAGAACAAGATCTCGGCTGTCAGGGATTTATTTTTTTATCTCCCTTAATAAGTGCAGTATATTTTTTAATGTATCATAGTTTGATAAACAACTTAGAATTGCTCTTGACTAAATTTGACCGAAACTAAAAGCTCGTGTCAAAATGTAGCGACAGAGCCTAGAGAAAGCATATTTATTAAGCGTTAGCGACGGGCACTTTTGATAAATATCTATCTTAAAATTATGGAGAGTGCACCTGTGACCACCGATCACCACAACAGTACGATTTCGATAGGATGTAATAATTTTCATGTCGCGCGGAGGCGTTGCCAGATGTCGCTTTCTGAACGAAACTTACTGGACAGTGTGACACTACTCTCTATAGCCGACTGTACAACGCCCTTGTCATTTCGCGGGCTTCCTTACTCCGTAAGGGTACTGTAATCAAATACCATTTAAAAACATCAACTATGAGCATTACGTATCGAACCCCATTGTCCGATACACCCATGGGACCCACAAGGTCCATGTATATTCTTCCAAAAGGAGCGGTGACGTCTGGATAATGCCGCCAAGGAGCAGGGTGCAAGTTCCCAACTCACTTTTAAAACGACTACCATGACGCACTTCCTTACATAATTTTCTACATCCCGTTTCATTCCAGGCCAGAAAGCGAACTTTCTACACCGAGATAACGTAACTTTGGTTCCTCCGTGCCCTGCAGTGGCGACGAATGAGCCAGAGTTATCGCCTTGGAAATACTTGCGGGGTAGAACCACCACCTTAGTGGCTTCTCCGTACGGATTCACTAAAACACATTATTTTCCACCTGCAACTCTGACAGGGGCGGCATCTCACATTATGCCCATCTTCAACACAATATAACACATTTTCCACCTGTACCTCTAACAGGGGCGTCTTCAACACAATATAACACATTTTCCACCTGTACCTCTAACAGGGGCGTCTTCAACACAATATAACACATTTTCCACCTGTACCTCTAACAGGGGCGTCTTCAACACAATACAACACATATTCCACCTGTACCTCTAACAGGGGCGTCTTCAACACAATACAACACATTTTCCACCTGTACGTCTAACACCTCTCCTCCCGAAATTAACCTCTGATTTTGGACACTCCTTTAACCTCTGTTCGGGAGCAGTGAGTAGCGGGCCTTTTTTTCTTTTTTTTTCTTTGCGCCCTTGAGCTGTCTCCTTAGCTGTTAAAAAAAAAAAAAAACGGGCGTCTTCAACACAATATAACACATTTTCCACCTGTACCTCTAACAGGGGCGTCTTCAACACAGCATAACACATTTTCCACCTGTTCCTCTAACAGGGGTGTCTTCAACATAATATAACACATTTTCCGCCTGTTCCTCTAACGGGCGGCATCTTCACATTATGCCTTTTTTTCTCTGAGTCTTTGCTCAATTTTCATTCATGGGGCTTCCTTCTTTTAACATACTTGTATGCTGGCTGCTCATCATGCAGCTCACTAATCTCCTGAATACTCCAGTCAAGTGTGTGGCCAATACACACACAATACAGGTCCATACATATCATACATTTTATTTTCTCATCTTTCGGCGTCTGTTTCTTTTTCTACACTAATGCAATACCTTGCCCCTCATTATCCACGTGTTCCACGGTTTTTGTTGTTCCCCATCCACAAACATTATCGCGCGTGTCCTTCTAATTCAATCTCAGTGTCCTGTGAGCCTTCATCCTTGATAAAAAAAAATCTGCTACTATATTTTCCTTGCCAGGCAAATGATTGATTGTGAAACCATACTCACTCATGAGAGTCTGCCATCTAGCTATCCTGCCGTTGGGACTAGCTACCTGTAACAACCAGACTAAAGGTCTGTGATCCGTGTGGATCTCAATAGGGTAACCCAGTATTAATGGGCGGTTTACGTGCAACCCATAAATTACAGCTAAAGCCTCTCGTTCAACTGTAATGTACCGCTGTTCTGCCGTGTTCAATTTCTCACAAAAAAAATACAGGTCTTAGTTTAGCATCATTATCCTGTTGTTGCAATACTCCACCAGTATTGTAGTAGGACGCGTCAGTAGTGAACATGAAAGGTTTGTTAAAGTCAGGAAAAAAAAAATTTTTTTTAGAGTGACTGTATCAAGCATTCCATCCTTAAGGGATGAGAACGCAATTTTTGTTTCATCTGTCCATACGAGTGGAGTTTTTTTTTTTTTTCTTTCTTGAGTTACCTTTCTTCCCTTTGTAAATCTTTAGAAGAGGAGCAACTATTTGTGAATAATTTGCAATAAATTTGCGATAATAATTAGTCAATCCAAGAAATGACTGTAAATCATGAACAGTTTGGGGGGCCGGGATGTTTTGTATGGCCTCCAGCTTGCTAGATTGAGGTCTTATTCCCTCTGAGCTGATGACATGGCCCTGGTAATCTACTTTGTCCTTAAAAAGTTACACTTCTCCATCTTAATAGTCAGTTTGGCTTCCTTGAAGCTTTCCAGCATTTGTTCTAAGTTATCTACATGATTAGAAAATATATCGCCCAGGATAATAAGTATGTCATCGAGGTATACCTGAACCTTGTTACCTGATAGTCCTGTAAGGACAGTGTTAATTATTTTCTTGAAGCAGGACGGGGCTGTTTTTAGGCCAAAGGGGAGGGAAGTAAATTCCCAATGTCCTGCTGGAGAAGAAAATGCCGTCTTCTCTCTGCTGATTTCATCTAGGGGGATTTGATAGTAACCTTGTTTCAAGTCTAGGCATGAAAAAAGCTTATTATCTCCCAATTGACTGAGTATGGTGGTTATATTAGGGAGTGGGTACCGGTCGTCCCGTAGTGTCTTATTAAATGCCCGGAAGTCCAGACAGAGTCGTAGTACTCCATCTTTTTTTGGCACTGGGATAAGTGGGGCATTATAGGGTGATCGCGAAGGGCGAATCACACCCTGTTGCTGGAGCGATATAAGTTGTTCATTTGCTCTGTCATGATAACTGATATGAATGCTATATGGACGCCTGTACACTACTTCATCAGTGTTTTGCTTGATGGTGCTTAGAAAATAGGGCATTACTGTTAATGGTTCTTGTTCTGTGGAAAACACTGTTATATATTTATTTATTAAGGACTTTAAGACCTGATTCTCTCTCTCTTCGTTTGGGAATTTAGCATCAACAATTTGAATGAGGCTTTTCTTCCTTGCTTCAAGCTCTGCGGGCTTCAAGTCTGTCTTAACTGTGTCAGCGGTCAGTACACTAGATACTGGTGGCAGATCAGCGTATTGCTCATGAGTGACAGGCTTCACAAATCCTAACGTTGTACATCATCTATCTCTATGCTTCCACTTTCAACATTCAAATATGGAACAGTGACATAAGATCTTTGATTGTCAGGTGAAGGGGTCAACTTAACTATCCCTGAGCACAAGACTCTAGCCTGAGGATTACTAACACAAGGCTCAAATAAAGCTTCACTTGCCTGTAGTTGCGTCACTTGCGTTATGTAACCTGCAACAGATGCATGCAGTTGCAAAGGTTCAGCTGCTTGGCAACGTACGGCCTTATTTTCAGTGAGACATTCTTCATTTCCATCTACATTTAGCTAAGATCCTTCACCTCTAGATATAAGACATATTTTTCCTGGCATAATGGGTTGTATTGGTATGGTTTCCCCTTACATTATCAGTTTTCAGCTTCGTTTCTTTTGTTACTTAGTTAGTTGCCATGTTTTAAAAATAATCTCGTGTTGCATGAAAAATCAGTACTCAACACAATAGGAGTCGGCAAATTTACATCGCGTGTTATCAATAAGTCTTGGAAACTTCTTTTTCCTTCCATATTAACTTGTCTTTTACCGTCATTTTCAATATGGTATCTTTGCACAGAGACAATATTCACGGGTTTCGCTTCACAGTCATTTACTGCGAGCCCTAATTCTTTAATAAATTCATCCGTTAAAAACTCACACACGCTCCTGTTTCTAGGAGTGCTGCCACTTTTGCATATGTATTATCATGAGTAGTGCGATCTGCCTACCTAAGTTACTCTTGAGTTATGTTGATTATAGCCTTCTTGTCATTATTTTTAAGGTTACTCCCTTGTTCGTTATAGCCTTCTTCTTATTATATTAAAGGTTACTCCCTTGATCGTTATAGCCTTCATCTTATATTAAAGGTTACTCCCTTGTTCGTTATAGCCTTCATCTTATTATATTAAAGGTTGCTCCCTTCTTCGTTATAGCCTTCATCTTATTATATTAAGGGTTACTTCCTGTTTTGATCTTCGCTCATTTTCCGTTTTTTCCACTGCAAATGTGCATATTTATTTATTTATTTATTATTCATTTATTTATTTAATGTTATTTGTAGTAGTTAACTGAGGGGGATACCTACCCTGGCCTCCTCTTCCTCTGATTCTCCTACTTCACACATTTATCTTAGTACTTGACACTTTTGTCCATATGCTTCATTTTATTTTTTCTCATTCTTGACTTTTTATTGATGCCTCACAATTTTCTTGGTATTTCACATTTTTTCTACACCACTTTTTTTTTTTTTTTTTTTTTACGTTGTTGCCTATTGCGCCGGTAGGCATCTTCCCGGTGGGGCCTGATGGTCGGCCCAGCCCGTTCTGGCGCAGGCGAATGTTTATAGTGGCGCCATCTTGCCACTCTACACGTCCTACCAGGGGGATCGCGGGTTAGGCCTTTATAAAGTTACTCTATGGTTGCCCGCCGCGGCAGGGACCAGACCACCACCCTGATAGGCGTATAGGCCCGTGTTCCCCTCCATCCTGGTGTGACAATCTTTGAATAAACAAACCTGGGAGGAGGGACACTGCCGCTGCCTGTCACCTGACGCCCTTCTCGGTTGTGAGTCGCGTGTGCTACCCATTGCACTACAGAGCACCAGTGGTTGGCCAGAATTTCCACCACCATATCTTCAAAGTCCACGTCCTCCGAAAGAACCAATAATTATATAATTAAATTGTCACTATTATTTCTGCCACTTAAAACGAGCAAAGCTTTATATGTTATATTTTTATAAAATGGCCACTCATATTTTTTAGAGCAATGGAAATGTAGTATATGTTATATTTTGTTAATGGCCGCTCAGAGTTTTTTTAAGGAATGGAAAGAGACAAAGAGTAAAGAACATTATGAGATGTATACTCCATAATAGGGCAGACAAGGTCCCTGCATATAGATATCATTTGGGAGGATAAAAAGAACTGGCAGAGACGATACAGAAAGCCCAACCTCAAGGAAGCTGATTAAGTAAGAGCGAAGATGTGAAGTTTCCAGTTGAGATTTTGAGTTAAGGTTAGACTGAGGATGTTTACTGTAGAAGGTGACAGCTGAGTGTTATTGAAAAATAGAGGATAAGTGTTTGGAAGATTGTGTCGAGTTGACGGGTTAAAAAATTGAGTTTTTGAGGCGTTGAAGGACAAAGTTCTTCTTGCCTTAATTGGAAGTGATAGTAAGGTATGAAGTTGAGCGTTCTACAGCCTCCATCCTGGAATCGTGTAGTTTATGTTGGGAGGATCTTTTGTAGTCTGAAGGATTGGAACGGTCACCCCTCTTAGGCACAGGCTGCATGTTGGCATACTTCCAGTAGGAAGTAAAGGGTAGACGTTAAAAGACTGTGGTGCTGGGCGGAGTGGTTGGCCATGTTGGTGGTGCTGGGTGTGGTGGTCTGCTGGATGGTCCTAAGCGAGGGGCTGAGGAGGCGTGTGTGGAGGGATCCTTTAGGGTGCAGTGGCTGTTCATCCTCGCTTTTGGGCTGGACGATAAATGGGTACCTGAGAAAGACTGGGGAAGGTAAACTGATGTAAACTGGATGTCACCCTAGCACAGTGCCTCGGAAGTAATGGGATCCTTCTCACCGCAGGCTCAAGGGCTAATGTGCTGTAAATGAGCTTTGAGGCCACACGCAGCTATAGCGTATGGTCCCATGGTAGATAAGAGTGTCTTAATACTACCCTCTTGAAAGAGCTTAAGTAGTAGACAGGAAGATACACAAACAGAGAAAGGCTGTTCCAGAATTCACCAGCTTAAGGGATGAAAGCATTAAGAAGCTGGTTAACTTTCCCTTAACAAAAACAACCATTGCAAAGATGATGTTAGATGAAAAATTAGTTTATATTCTGATCCTTGCAGGTGATTCTGGTTATCCTCTGGAGCCCTTCCTAATGACACCAGTGAGCCAGCCAACAACTGATGATCATCGCGCCTATAACCGCAGCCACTCGAGGACACGTGTTGTGGTGGAACAGACTTTTGGGGACATGAAGACACAGGGCAGGCTCTACGAAGGGGTCTGATTGACAACGTCTTTTCATAGACAGTGTTGTTGGTTGGTTCCAACCAACAACACTGTCTATGAAAAGACATTGTCAATCAGACCCCTTCGTCGAGCCTGCCCTATGTCTTCATTTCCTCTGTAGGCATCATGTTCCATGTTTTGAATCTCTAGTAAAGGTTCATTTAATTGAATTCCTCTACTGACACAAATATTATGTAATAGCATGCATGCATACTTTGTCTTATCATAACTTGTTTGGTGATGGTATGTAAGGTACTGATATGCAGGTATCATGTATATTGAGGTGTAGTAATATATGGTGCAATTGCTGCTCTGTTTAGTGTCACAATGTTTAGACAAGGTCAGGTTGTTTAGGGTGTAGACAGCATGATGAATGTTGCTGATGACGACACCACCGCCCTGAGAACCACCAGTGAGAGAGAAGAACAAACTGGGAGACTGAGGTGGCAGGGTTTCTGTTTTGGGTGCTCAGGATTTGTGGTGACTCCTCACTCATTTCACTGAAACTGTATATACATGTAAGTTTGTATATTATAATTATAACCTACGTGTACATAAAAGACAGTTAAAAATATATTATACAAACCTGCATGTATATACATCTCAGCGAAAAGTGAGTCGCCACAAAGCCCTAGCACTTAAAACAGAAGCCCTGCCATCTCAGACACCCGGTTTGTTCTTCACTCTCGCTGGTGGCTCTCAGGGTGGTGGTGTCGTCATAAGCAACATTTATCATGCTGTCTCCACCCTGAACAACCTCCTGGCTTGTTTTGCTCTGAGGGTGGTGGCGTTGCTGTCAGCAATGTTCCTCATGCTGTCTCCTCACCCAAAACAACCTGACCTCAACTAAACATTCTGACAATATACAGAATAGAAATATATATATATATATATATATATATATATATATATATATATATATATATATATATATATATATATATATATATATATAGAGAGAGAGAGAGAGAGAGAGAGAGAGAGAGAGAGAGATACCTGTACATTAGGGCAACACCTAGACTTGATTTACACCTCGCCTGAGTCCTGTCTCTTGTACCCACGGCTCGGCACCTTTGGCACTTCTATGTATTTTTTTGTAATGTTTTTCATTTTAACATTTCTTCTACGTCACTTTAAAATATACAAACTACAAATTCACACCACTGGGATTTTCGGATGATTGGACTTTTACTGTATTGGTGTCTTTCTGCATACGTATGTGTGCAAAATAATTGCTGCATTAACAAAAGGAAAGACTTTTTATTCAGAAGGAATATTAATACTTGAGAAATGTAAGGGCAGACAATTTGACTGATTGATTTATAATGTTTTTATACCTATAGTCCATTCACTTCAGCTGTGAATCCAAAATGGCTGGAAATATTGATAAAAGATGAAAGTATATATTATCACTAAATGTTGTTCTCTGACTTCTACTCACCATAATTATCAACAATTCAGGATGGGAAAGTGTGTTAATAGTTGTGGAATCACTGCTTATTCCAATGTTATCAACAAAATAAACTTATCTATATCAGATGAGCTAAGTAAAGAAATACTAATATTTCTTGATTATAGGATAGTGTTTTAGATGCCAAAATTGTCAGATACCCTCCCTGCCAACAGCCAGTCAGCAGTGTCTTAATATACTAAGGTAAGATCTAGGGATCCACCTTAACAAAATGGACTATAGTATAAGTCATGTTATGTCACAAAGGCAAAATAAAAAAAGGTTAATTCTGTTTTGTTTGTAACTAAAGAAACCTAGTTAATAAAAACCTACCTAATTGGACCTGTCACCTTTTTTTGACAAGGTAATGACAAGGTAACTGCATTTTTTTCCAAGGCTGCAGCCACCTTATCCATAGCACCACTCAGCCTCCTCACTTCAAGAAGGATATCTTCTAGAATTTCCACCATTTTGGTCCCAACTGGTGAGTTAACCCTCCTCTGTCTGCTGGTGGAAGTGTGGGGAGGTGCTGCTCCTACATCAGGGGGATATTGAGTTTCTGGGGCACAGTGTACAGGTGCCAATTGAGGGGCCAGCTGGTGAGTAGTAGTAGGGCGGGGATGGTGAGGAGGGGGCTGTGGTGGGCCTTGCAGAGGTGCGGGTGTCATAGAATCCTCCGAAAGGAAGATTCTACACACTTCTGTGTCTGCAGTAGCTGTACGTAAAAAATCATTATGATAAGAGTAATTCAACATGGCATGATATCTTATTTTGTGCTTTCATTATGAGTAGCTAGGAATTTTAGGAAAACCAAAACAAATATGTCTGCTCAAGTTAAGGTATATATGTTCAGACCACACAGACTCTATGCAGAATGGTGGTCTCTCCAAACCCAATTGAAACTACATAAAAGCTTTGCAATTTCTGCCTGAGCAAACATGAAGGTGAAAAGGTCAAGTTGATTTTCAAATCAGTTGTGTTGCACTGAACCAGTGAAGGTGGACGTTTATTTCATAATTAAGTTTCTCTGGAAATCAAGAGTTGGTGGGCAAAACAATATAATAATCTATACCAAATAAAACAAATGAATGTGTTAAAAAATCAAGATAAACAACAAAAGTTATGGGGAAAAGAACCCATGCCTTTAGAGCAACTGATGGGTGCGGTCACTTTTCCTTCATATGGAGTCCACAGTGTGGGGCTGGGGTGTTACGGCAAGTGCCGCAGAAGTGGCCCCTGGCATAGCGACTTTATAGCTCATCATTGGCTCAGTTGGGTTGCTGCCCTGCTGACTACTATTATGAAGGCCTGAGTTTGATTCCCAGCACTTAACGACAAACATTTCAAGATTTTTCACTACATTATTGATTTTTTTTATGGTGAAATATATCAAGTTAGTAGCACTTGTCATAAAGATTAAGATTAGCATGAAGTACATTTCATAACATAATTTACCTGTGGACACAGAAGGTGTTGGACGAGGATCTGATTCTAAACCAGATCCTATGCCCGCTACAACTGCAGGGTCCAGCACCTGCGCCATGGCCTCCTCAGCATCAGTGAGGGTGTGTGTTTGTACAGAGCCGCCACCTGTACAATTTTGTAGAAAATTAGTACATGGCAATGCAGTTACGCATAAACTTATTCTGAATCATTACCTGAATAACTACCCCAACACTGTTATACCTGTCTTTGCCAAAATAGATAGCTATTTCCACCAAAGTGCCGCAAAAGTGGCCCCTGGCATAGTGACGGCACTAACTTATCACTGCTAAAAATAGTAACTTATTACCTCTTAATTCATTATTCTAGTATTTGAAAAATAATAATTAGTGATATAAACGGTTATCTGTGTTTGTTAACATACAAACCCTATAAGTTAGGTGTTTTTTAATAGAGGGATGAGGGACTGCAAAGACAGCGATGAAAACCATCATGACCCATGAGCTGTGCCAGGTGGACGGGTACAGTGTGTTTTCCCGCCTCCAGAGAGAGCAGGAGGCGGTGGAGTACTAGTGTGGTGCCGAACACTTTCAACCCCTCATTGCTCGATGTGGACGTTCCCGATGAGGTGAAGGCAATGTGGATCAAAGCCACCTCCTCCCGCCACCCCCGCCAGGTTGACACCATCATACTATGTACAGTGTACCATCCACCCCGCTCTCTCTCCGGCCCTGCGTTAGTGAACCATCTCATCAATACAGTGGACGCTACACGTGTTAGGTATCCCGGCGCTAAGTTCGTGTTGTGTGGGGACTTCAAAGAACTAGACATTGCGGACGTTACCGCCCATCCGTGCCTCACACAACTTGTTAATTTTCCCACGCACGAAAGGAACACGCTGGACCTTATCCTCACTGACCTGACGGACTGGTACTCCCCCCATCAGCCCCATGGACGCCTTCCCCTACCATCTCACGGAGGTGCGAAACGGTCAAGAGGACCACCCGCCCGACACCTGACTCCAAGATTAGGCAGTTTGGGCAGTGGTTGGTGGGCTATCCTTGGGTCGAGGTCCTTACCGTTCGTGACGTCACGGAGAAGTGGAACAACTACCTCGCCACCATCACTCAGGCGTAACACCACTTCTTCCCCACCAAGACACAACACAGCTACCCAGCCGACTGCCTTGGATGACCTCCAGGATTAAGCCCTTAATGCAGCAAAGGAACCGCGCCTTCCACACGGACCGAGCAAGATACAGGGCCCTTCGCAACACAGTCATCAGGGAAATCGCAGTGGGGAAGAAGGAGTACTACCCACAAGAACTACAACACCTGGAGGGCAATAACACCAGCAAGTTGTTCTCCAAGATACGCCATTTGTGTGGCCTGGGCAACCCGTCGTCGGCATTCCCTTTTCTCTCCTCCTCCTCCTTCCCCCTTGAGATAGCTGAACTGATTAACTTTCACTTTTCCTCCTTCTGTCAAAGCCTTCCCCCCCTAAACCTTGCCTCCCCCCCGCCTACCTACCCTTCCCGTCTAATCCTCCCGCCGTGGAAGAGTTTCAAATTGCCGAAAAGCTCAGTTCTCTCAAACTCAAAAGGTCTACCACACCTCTAGATTTACCCATAAAGCTTTATCAGGAGATTTCCTATGAACTTGCTACCCCCCTTGCCTCCATTATAAATGCCTCCCTCACTCAGAGCAAATGCCCCACAGATTGGAAAACATCATTCGTCACTCCCATCCCCAAAGTCACCAACCCCACCTCACTTAATGAACTAAGACCCATTGCCATCACTCCAATCCCGAGCCTACTTTGTGAAGACTTTGTGTTTGGCTGGGCATATGATACTATTCATTACAAAATTGATCAGAGGCAGTTCGGCAACGTTAGAGCCTCCTCCACAACACATTGCCTCATACGTTTCCTTGATTTCATTCAAAAAACCTGAATACCAGAAACAAACTGCGTTCATCGCGAACCGTCGCAACGGGTTTTATTTTCAAAATTGCGCTCCTCTGCGTACAGTCGCGCGCATTCACGCCTCAGAAGGCTTATGGACCTGATGGAGAGGCTCTGAGCTGCGGCTGGTCGCGAGCACGTCACTATCAGTCATTGTCACAGACTCACGGTGCATGCAATCAAGGCTTTTGTCTGGGCAAGGTTGGTACCTTTGACGTTACTTTATTTTCTGAAATATTAAATAGGTACTGAATGATGTGACAATGTCATCAACAGTGTTATAGAGAAGGTATGACATTATCAACCAAGAAAAAAAAAACTTATAAATGGCTCTTGTTTATCACCACACATACAAAATGAATTCATCTCAAGTCTAGGGAATCAGGTTAAGGAGGAAATCTTGGCTGATTATAAAAAATGCAAAGTATTATGGAATTATTTTTGACAGTACGCCTGATGTTTCTCATAATGACCAGATGTCTGAAGTGATTAGATATGTTCATATTGAAGGTGATACTGTTCAAATGAGGGAGTCCTTCTTGAGATTCATTCCTATTGCTGGAAAAACTGCAGATGCTTTTACAAAGGGTATACTAAGTAATTTGGAGAAAGATGGGCTAGAGTCACTAGACATTCAACTTTGCCGCAGTCAGGGATATGATAATGCCGCAACTATGTCTGGTATTCAAGGTGGGGTGCTGAAGGAAATCAAAGAATTAAATCCTAAGGCTTTGTTTGTGCCATGTGCTAATCACTCCTTGAACCTTTGTGGAGTGCACTCTTTTCGAAATAATCCTGTATGTGTCACTTTCTTTGGAACTGTAGAGATGTTTTATTGTTTCTTTGCACTGTCAACACATAGATGGGAAGTATTGAAAGAAAATATGGACCTGACAGATAAAAAAAATTCTCAGACTAGGTGGAGTGCACACCATGATGCTGTAAAACCACTCAAGAAACAATTTGGGAAGCTAATCACAGCCTTAGAGACACTGACAGACCATAGAGAAAATGTGGACACAAGAGGATCTGCTGAATGTTTGTTTAAAGCAGTATGTGATTTTTCATTTTTGTGATTTCTCTCATTCTGGTGTGATATACACTGGAAGAAGTGAACCTCACGCAGAAATATTTACAAACAGAAGGAATAAGCCAAGAGAAGTGCAATGTTATGATCAGTGGTTTGAATTTTTCCTTACAGATGATGAATGAAATTGTGGAGAAAGCTATTGTATATGCAAGTCAACAGTGTGACGAAATGGGGCTATCCATGGAAAAACGAAGAATAATAAAACGCAAGAAGAGAATGCCCGGAGAGCTTGCTAAGGATGCTGGACTGACAGTGGAAGAGTAGATGAGAAGATGAATGCTTGAATGTGTTGATCAGTTCAGTCAAGAATTGAATGCTCGATCAGAGGCCATGAATAATGTCTTGTCAACATTTAGGGCCAGTTTCACAGTTCCCCATGATGGGTTAGTAAGCTCCCAAACCAATACCAGAGCCTTCGAAATTTCCTTGTATAGTGTCTGGTGTTTGTATTTAAGTTAAAAAATTTGACGAAACTATACAGGGAAAGTCTTGTGTATTTAGTGTAGCATCGAAGACCTCACCATTTTGGATTGTATGGGATTCTATAGTTTGGTTCGGGCTGTTGCGAAGACACTGTGTTGGACTGTGAAATCGGCTCTTACAGTCCTACACAATTTGCTCTCTGCAAATGAGCAACAACTACAGGAGAGCATTTCAAGTATGACCAAGATTTTTGATGAAATATCAGAAGATGAGGTCAAGGTGGAGATCGTGCGACTCCGAAGACACTTGAAGGCTGCAAAACTCACAACTGAAGAAGTGTATACATGGACAGTCTTGCAGTTCCTAAAGTTTATTGTCAAATGGGACTTTGGAGAATCCTTGCCAAATTGATCATTGTGCCTGAGACTTTTTAACAATTTGTGTGTCGGTAGCATGATGTGAAAGAAGTTTTTCCAAGCTAAAACTTATCAAGAACGACCTTAGCCTGGTAGCTGTGAGGATCACGTTTCTTATAGGTCCCTCTAAGCGAGAAAAATGAGAAAAAATCATCACTCACCCAAACCATTTCATAATATATATCAACGCATTTGTGATCAGTTTATGCATCATCTATTTTGGAGGGTTTATATCATGGCAAAAATGTGGCCCGTCGCTGGTAACATGGTAAAGCCACAAATTTGGCCCGTCGTTGCTACCGGGTTAGGTCAACTGAGTCAGGCAAGATTGAACAGCCTGGCTATCATTTCCATAGAAAATGAACGTGCAAAGAATGTTAATTTTGATGATGTAATTGACAAGTTTGCTGATGCTAAGGCACGTAGAATGAGAATATAAAACTTACTCCAAAGCTTTTTGTTACTCTGCTCCCAGGTTCAAAACTTACTCCAAAGCTTTTTGTTACTCTGCTCCCAGGCTCAAAACTTACTCCAAAGCTTTTTGTTACTCTGCTCCCAGGTTCAAAACTTACTTCAAAGCTTTTTGTTACTCTGCTCCCAGGTTCAAAACTTACTCCAAAGCTTTTTGTTACTCTGCTCCCAGGTTCAAAACTTACTCCAAAGCTTTTTGTTACTCTGCTCCCAGGTTCAAAACTTACTCCAAAGCTTTTTGTTACTCTGCTCCCAGGTTCAAAACTTACTCCAAAGCCTTTTTTGTTACTCTTCTCCCAGGTTCAAAACTTACTCCAACGCTTTTTTTGTTACTTTGCTCCCAGGTTCAAAACTTACTCCAAAGCTTTTTGTTACTCTTCTCCCAGGTTCAAAACTTACTACAAAACTTTTTGTTACTTTGCTCCCAGGTTCAAAACTTACTCCAAAGCTTTTTGTTACTCTTCTCCCAGGTTCAAAACTTACTCCAAAGCTTTTTGTTACTCTGCTCCCAGGTTCAAAACTTACTACAAAACTTTTTGTTACTCTGCTCCCAGGTTCAAAACTTAATGAATGAATAATGAATCTCTCAGAGCGGGTCATGAAGATTTTGAAATAAATAAATGAATAAATAAATAAAAATAAAATATTACAATTCAGTAGGAAATAAATTAAACAAATTTTGCTGGTATATTTTAACCTCTTCATTGCCGGCTGCATTACGTACAAGGAGGCGATGTCTCTGTACGCACAACAAATGGGGAGCGGGGTTCAAAATTATGCTCCGCCCCGGGTACCAAATACTCTAGGAACGCCTCTGTCTGAATGGCTTCCTTCCACAACGAAGTACTCATCACTGCCTCGTTAACTCTACACCCGCCTCTCCCCACCAGCGTGGTTGCCTTCCTTGATCTCAGAAGTGCCTTCGACGTAGCCAACAGGGATATTATTCTTGACCAGCTGGTGGACTTCGGTGTTAAGGAAGCCTTCTAAAGTGGATAAGGGGTTATCTCTGTACCAGCACCTCACGTGTCTTTTTAGGGGTGCATGCAGCTCCAAGGAACGATTTGAGCTTGGCACCCCACAGGGTGGTGTTCTAAGTCCTCTTCTCTTCAATGTCCTGATGCACCGTCTACACTATCTTCTTCCTGCCATCCCTGGAACTACTGCCACCTGTTACGCGGACGACATCTGCATCCATTCGACCTCACCTCATGATCTTCAGCTATTTCTTCGCCATTTCTATGTGTCTACCACCGCCTGTGGGCTCATCATCTTCCCGGAAAGAAGCAGGATCTTCTCCTCCCGCAACCTCAGAGCACTGCCAGCGTTCACCATGGGTGGGAATGCCATCCCTCACTGCACGCAGTACACATACCCGGGCGCACCAGTCCGGATCACCCCAGCAATACCCGCTCGCCAACGGATCCATCCCATCGTGAAGGACCTCCTTGACCGTTTGCAGCCCCGCTTCTCTCCTATCAAGTGGCTTGCCACCAATGCCACAGATGTCTCCATCCATGCAAGATGGCGCCACTATAAACACTCGCCTGCGCCAGAACGGGCTGGGCCGACCATCAGGCCCCACCGGGAAGAAGCCTTAGGCCGACCATCAGGTCCCACCGGGAAGAAGCCTACCGGCGCAATAGGCCGCGACGTAAAAAAAAAGTGTTGAGGACTCTTTGGGCCGTATTTTAAGACACCATCGCTTCTCACATCAACTATTTCTAAAGGTCAAAGAGGGGATCAATCTGTTTTCATGAGTGTTTTTCAAGGTTCATGGCACAGAGGAAGGGTCAAACTACCACCAGGGTAGGCGGTGGCCGAACTGGTAGCGTACTGGACCCACATTCGCCGCGTGATGGACGACGCGGGTTCGAATCCTCACGCTACCACTCGGATTTTTCAGTCACCGCCGAGTGGCTTAAAACTACCCACATGCTGTCCTGAAGACCACCCATGAACCCGGACTCTAGAGGAAGCCGTCCAAGCGAATCAAGAACGAGTTCCGGGGGGCACTATGAGCCAATGCAAGATGGCGCCACTATAAACACTCGCCTGCGCCAGAACGGGCTGGGCCGACCATCAGGCCCCACCAGGAAGATGCCTACCGGCGCAACAGGCAAAAAGACGTAAAAAAATAAAAAACAGGGTCAGAAAACTACCCCTGGAAAGGCCTACAGCACCTACGAAAGCCATGTCAAATATGTGAACTTGGGCGACGAAATGTTTTAAAATACGACCCTTTACATCCTGTTCCTTCGGTCAGTCGTTGACTATCTGTCCCCTGCACTAAGTCATCTGCCCAGAAAAGCACTAGGACCACTTGAGGTATTCCAGAATCGAGTCATGAGGTTTATCCTGGGGTGTCCTCTCTCCACTCGCATAGTCAACATGCAGACGGAACTTGACCTGCCTCCACTTGTAGATATAATTTACGCCAATGTGACATATTTCTCGGTCAAGTGTCTCCGCTCTCCCCACCTTGCTCCGCACTTCTCTGCAGTCATCAGAACATCGCTGGACCCAAACGCACTCAGACTCCAACTTCGACCAGGTGGCCGCAACCTCGCCAATGCTGTGTGTGACAACATTCGTGATCTGGCCATTAACGTTCCTGAGGAGACAGCTGTTCCTGGGTTACCAACATATAGGGTCCCCCTCCCTGTTGTCACACTTACACCGACCTCCAAAGACTCCCCTCTCCTCTTGCAGAAGCAATTGGCTCTGGAGACCATCGCCACTGTGTCCACGTCAGTCGCCGCCGTCCAGCACATCTACGTTGACGGTTCAGTGCAGGCAGACAGGAGTGCAGCGTGTCCCATGTTCTCCCCCACCATGGAGCCGCCTGTGGGGGCTGAGTGGCTCGGCCGCAGGCTACCAGACTCTTCGAGCTCCACCTTCTGTGAACTTCACGGCAACCTGGATGCAGTAACTCTCCTTGCTCGACGAAGAGTGAATGGGGTTATTACCTGTGACTCCCAGTCTGCTCTCCATGCCCTCTCCTCGCCCAGGCCCAGCTGTGGCAGTGTTGTACAGGACGTCCTGCGTCAACTAGCCATTGCCCGCGATTCCTCTCTTGTCATGTCCTTCGTGTGGACGCCCTCCCACATCGGGCTTGCTGATCATGACACGGTGGATCGTCTTGCCAAGGCGGCCTGTACACTGGACTTGCATGATACGGATGCTGTGGCATCCCTCCGGTGCCTGCGATACAGCATATACTCAGTTGCTCTCTCCAAGACAGTGCGTCGCAGGGACGCAGAACGGGCCAACAGTGGGTCCATCCAGCACCACGACAACATGCTCCAGTGTCGTCACAAGTACCGCCGACACGGCCTCACGTACGGAGGTACAATGTTGTGAGTGCGCGGCTCAGGCTCGGATACCGGCCAGTGTGGCAGGTCTCCCAAGCTGAGGATGTGCCGCACTACTCCTCCTGCAAACTGTGTGAGCAACCGAACGCCAACACCCTTGAACATTATTGCCTCCAGTGCCGCACAGTAACAGACTTACTCCCACACAGACAAACCCTACTCCAAATTTGTAAATACTTACTCACTCCAGACAATCCAGACATCATACTGATCATTTTGGTGGCTGTTGATTGTAAATATTTTGTTCATTGTCTATATTTTGCTTACGTGTGTGTGTGTGTGTGTGTGTGTGTGTGTGTGTGTGTGTGTA
This sequence comes from Eriocheir sinensis, assembly GCF_024679095.1. NCBI lineage: Eukaryota > Metazoa > Arthropoda > Malacostraca > Decapoda > Varunidae > Eriocheir > Eriocheir sinensis. The sequence continues at coordinate 8,921,011 of NC_066531.1, forward strand.
ATTCACCGCGGCCTAATCATGAGTCGGACTCGCTTTCGCCAGCAGGTACCTTCACGACGTCAGCAAGTGCTCATTATTGTCGATCTCTGGGTACTGCCAGGACCTCACACACCACACACCCCATCCCCTTTCCTCAAGGGGGGACAGTAATCACTCCTAGTCAACAGAAAGGATCCGGCCTGAGCGGGGCCCCGAACCGCCGCCTGTTTGGCCGTGAAGCATTGCAGCGCAGCGCTCTATCGACTGTGTGTGTGTGTACTTTACGTCCATGTTTTTGGGAACCCGGAATGACTAGTGCACGATAGCTATAATGTGAGAGGGATACTCGCTCTCGCGATAGAACCTAGAGAAAAACGGCAAATATCCCAACTTCTTGACTATAACGAGTCTAGGCTGCACTAGAAAAACGAATAATAACGGGTGAAAGAGTCGAGAGAAGCAATCGAGCAGGGTGCTTGCAGCGCCACCTGGACACAGGCAGAGAGAGGTGCCGCACGCTCCATTCTTTCAAGCCGCCTCGCTCCGTGAAGACGCTCCCCCGCTCTGCTGCCACAGTGAACTGTGTGACCACATTTGCTTGGCCTTGTTTCCTTGTGCCTTGCTTAAGTTCCTCGTCCCTGGGAGCGGTGGTTTTCTGACCCCCTTCCCGCACCGGCGCTCTGTCTCCCCGTGCCACCGCCGGGCGAGAAGAGCGGCCGTGTGTGTGACGAGTGATTAGCGCCCATATGGTTCGCTTGACCTGCGTCCATTTGGTTCGCTCTCGTCTTATTACATGAATATATTTACAAATTTCAAAAATGATACTAGAAAAACATGGAATGCTGTTAATCAACTTAAAAACAACTACACTTTTTTTTTTATCTAAGCTATATATCCGTAAATAACAAAATACCCCGACATCTTTCAGATAAACTGATGCATTCAATAAATATTACACAAATATTGCTGTTTACCTTGATAACAACATACCACCGGCCTCTACTAACCCAATTACTTTTTTACGAGGTGACTACCCTACATCAATGTCTGTCCTTCCTATTATTCCAAGTTATGTTACATCAACTATAAAGTCCTTGAAAAACAAAAAAATCAAATGCAAATGAGATCCCTGTATCTATAATTAAAGCTAACAATGAACAATTAGCTATCCCATTGTCTAAACTATTCAACCAATCCCATGAACAGGGTATATTTCCACAACTTCTGAAACATGCCACAGTAATCCCAATATATAAAAATGGTCCGAAGGATAACCTTGGCAATTACAGACCGATATCACTGCTTAGTACTTTCCCTAAAATCTGAAAAATTGATGAAAAAATACTTAATTAATTTCCTAGAAAGTAAATCTATTATAACGCCTCAACAATTTGGATTTCGACAAAACATGAGTACTTTCCAAGCTTTGAATAACCTCTCTGATGAAAATATTTACACCGCCCTGGACTCCCAAGATTTTTTGCTCGGTATTTTTATTGATTTCTGTAAAGCATTTGATACCGTTAAACGTGACATATTACTACAAAGATTGAAACTTTATGGCATCCGAGGTATATTACATGACTGGTTTAAGGATTATCTCTAATAGAACACAATCTACTAAAATTTTAAATAACTTATCTTTACCACAAAACATACAATATGGAGTTCCACAGGGCAGTGTACTACTATGCTTTTCAACAGCTGTGTTACCTCGATTTTCTCGATTTTCTCGGTAACGAGGTGTTGGATCTCTATTATACTTTGCCACAGCATATTTCACACCAAGTGCTAATTTTTGACTGCACAGTGCATTACCAGAAGTGTATGAGTAAGCTACATACTCTTGACATTTGAGAGAAATTTCCGATATTCGGAGAAGGCATTCGGACAGTTCCTACTACGTCACACCCTAGACCCACCCACCTCTCTCCCCCTATATGATCCTTCCTCTCTAACACTCGTTATCCCCTTCCTCCCCAACCCTCCCCCCAATCTCTCTCTCTCTCTCTCTCTCTCTCTCTCTCTCTCTCTCTCTCTCTCTCTCTCTCTTGGAATTCAATTAATTTCAATCTTGCACCAACCAACGAGAGGTATATGGCACTCCCACTGGTGCATGCATTATCCATAAGACAATGAAGCGTGCGTATATTGGCTTTCTTTGCCGTCATCTGACTGAGCAATATACTTTCATGAATTAATTTCCATTTTTCCTTCATCTTCGTTAAATAACGATAACAAATACAGCCTCCACCCTAAAATAGGATTAGAAATGGGCGCCATAATAGTAGTAGGATGATGAGTTCGAGAGGTCTTGTTGTTATAATATTAATAATAATAATAATTACTACTACTACTACTAAATATTATTATTATTATTATTATTATTATTATTATTATTATTATTATTATTACTATTATTAGCATTAATAATTTTTACAATACTATTACTACTGTTATCAATATTATTAGTAGTATAATCTTTATTAGTATTGCTGTTGATAACATCATCTATTTATAAATCATGTATAGGATGGAAATGGAAATTAGTCCACGGGCTAAATTTTTGGGAAAGAAAACTGCATGTTATAAGAAAGTCCTTTTTAATCTACGTCACTTTCCAAGAACAAGTCTTCCTCATCATCGCTGTCGAAGTTTATGATGACGGGATCAATGCTGTGGTGGATGTTGTCTGTGGCCCAATACTCCTCCTCAAAACCTTGTGATCGGCGAACCGCACCTGCCCACACCTCTGCCGTTACACCCAGTTTTGCCTCCGCCAACCTGGCCTGCAAGCCTGCCAGAGTGAAGTGTTGTAAAGACGAGCGCACGTGTCTTTTCATGTGCCCCCACACCTGTTCAATGGCATTCAGTTCTGGATGGGCTGGTGGTAAGCGGACGACCTCATGACCCCACATTCGGATGGTGTTGTCTACGATGTACTGTGGTTGTGGACGGTTCCGCTTGCATATGAGCAGGAGCTCAGGCCGTGTTGCATATGGCGGGAAGGGCAGCCTGTGTTTCTCCAACCATGTAATGAGGTCAGCTTTCCTGGTGGCAGTGGTAGGGCAACGACTCTCCTCCGTCTGCTGGCTGTGATATGGCGCATTGTCTAACACCAGCACAGATGGTTCAGTCAGCGATGGCAGAACCTGTGATGTCAGCCAGCGAAGGAAGAGCTCCCCGTTAACCTCGCCGTGGTAGTCACCGCTGGCTGTCTTGGTGTGGTAGCAGAGGAACGAACCCTCCACGAAACCATCAGCGGTGCCAGCTGCAACTACCACAAAGCGGTCCCCTTCTCCGGGGGGCACCTGACGGCTGTACATGGTGCTTGTGGCAGGCTGCGTCGTGTCCACCCACTCCATGCTGTGGTGCATCCTGGTGGTGAACCATGTCTCGTCAAGGTACACCACCTGCATCCCTCTCTCCCGGTGTTGTTTGAGTGTCCTGAGAGCATTGATCCGCCGGCATACAACGTCCAGGGACTCCTTCCTCACATACATAGTCCGCTTTGATGTCCTATAGCGGAATCCCATAACGTGTAGGAGTCGCCAAACCGATGTATCCGGGGTTCCCTCCTTGATGATGCCCGCGATCATCAGCTCCTCCGTCAAGGAAGCAATTGTCACGACTTCTTTGGCGGCGAACTTTGCATGAACTTTGCGACGAATGGCCGCTACGGCAAAACTCGAATACGGCCGGAGCTCTGGGAGATGTTGCAGGCGGTGTTGGTGGTAGCAGGTTCCCGGGTGGTAGTGCCTCGACCGTCTCTGCCTCCGAGTTGGTGATGTGCTGCCGCTTTACCACCATCCTCACCGCGCGGACGCTCATGCCGACCACATAGGCAACCCTGTCATACGGCCTGCTTGGTGATAGGACAGTATTGCAACATTAGTGATATGTCTTTAACCTTTGCTGCAGTATTATCAGGGATGGAGACAGAATTCACTTCAATAAATTACCACTTTAACAACAAAACTTTGGTTTGTTTAGATAGGTAATGAGTGTCTTTTGATATGGAACCCATCACTTATCAAATTAGTGTTGGGAATGAATGGGTTGCAGTAATATAGCTATAAACGACACGCACCTGTGCAAACTGAAACTCAGCCGATTATCTCTCTGTTCCTTGGTAAACAGGGATAAAAGCCGCATGACCATGCGATTCCTGCAGCCACGGGGACAATGACGTAACTTATACGCCATACTTGGAGCCAACGTCCTGTAGGTTGCGGTATTACTGTAGAATGCAGTCACAAACCCGTTTTATCAAACCATGTCACCTCGCAACACCTCAAACTGCTCAGCTTCATTCAGTCATTTGTTTGCCAACATTCTCGTTCGTTATCAACCTTCACGTCATCATAACCAAGGCTTTATTTCCACATTATTTCACTCTAAATAAATGACAAGTCTATGTTGGTATACCACATTTTTATATACTTCAGGAAAACAACGTGCACCGTGGGTTATGAATCCATGAGAGAGAGAGAGAGAGAGAGAGAGAGAGAGAGAGAGAGAGAGAGAGAGAGAGAGAGAGAGAGAGAGAGAGAGAGAGAGAGAGAGATTGGGGGGAGGGTTGGGGAGGAAGGGGATAACGAGTGTTAGAGAGGAAGGATCATACAGGGGGAGAGAGGTGGGTGGGTCTAGGGTGTGACGTAGTAGGAACTGTCCGAATGCCTTCTCCGAATATCGGAAATTTCTCTCAAATGTCAAGAGTATGTAGCTTACTCATACACTTCTGGTAATGCACTGTGCAGTCAAAAATTAGCACTTGGTGTGAAATATGCTGTGGCTAAGTATAATAGAGATCCAACACCTCGTTACCGAGAAAATCGAGAGAATCGAGGTAACACAGCTGTTGAAAAGCATAGTAGGTCCTATTCTATTCTTGATTTACATTAATGATCTTCCCCAGATATTTCCTCATCTTAATCAGTACTCTTTGCTGACGATTCTACATTATACATTACTGGACAAGACCCTGCATCTATGATTGAAACTGCTAATTCTGACCTAGAAATTTTAGAAAAATGGTGTGTTAGTAATAGACTAACTATTAATCTAAATAAAACGTATTACATGTTGTTTACCAACAAATCAACAGACCCACTTCCACCTCTAAAGTATAACAAAAATATTATTAAAAAAAACTAAGCAGCACAAAATGTTAGGTATTACCTCTGATGAAAGTATGTCATTTAAAACACACATCTGCCTTAAGTAATAAATTATCAAGGAATATATTATTACTTTACCAAGTAACAGACCTCATGCCAACTAATGTCCAACAAATAATGTACAATGCCCATGTATTACCACATTTTCAGTATTGTACACCAATTTGGTGTAACACTTATCCAACACATTTACTTCCCTTATTTCGTTTGCAAAAGAAAGTAATTATAATTATTTCAAACCATGGTTATTTTGATTACACACAACCTTTATTTAAAAAAAATGAATATCCTAAAACTTTTTGATATTAATAGATTATAAATATATATATATATATATATATATATATATATATATATATATATATATATATATATATATATATATATATATATATATATATATATAAATCAACACAAGAATTATGACAATATCAGTCTTACTACCACAACACAATTGTCCCACCCGCACCCGTGAATATCTCCGTGCTCCACAACATAACCTGTCAGTCTTCCAACACTCTCTAGCTTATTCTGGTCCCAAAATTTGGAATTCTATGCCAAATCACGTTGAAGTATTACCAACGTTGCATACATTTAAGAAACATTATAAACAGTATATTCTTGCTCAATATTGATAAAGCTACCTGTATATAATGTATTTAAGTAGATTATTATGTTCTATGAGGGGTAAATATGTATTATGTAATGAATTTTTTTTATTTTTTTTACATGTATGTATTGGCGACTGAACACACACACACAAAAAAAAACGAACATGCTGCCCAAAAAGCAAGATCTGCTTTAAATGGGCTGCTTAAAAATTACTAAATTAATTTTATCTAGTCAACCGGGGCTATGTGGAACGTTTTTTGATGGTTTTCCGGAAAGTAAGGTCTGTAATGAAAATCTTTGAATAGTTAGACAAGTTTATTTCCTATAAAAACATAGCCAAAAGGGCACTTACTGGCACATATATTGAAAATAGGCCATATTCTAAATGGTTTACAAAATAATGGAGGTAAACTGACCTTGTTTTAAAAAAATGCATTGGGGCAATGTAGAACAGGTCACGGGGCAATACGGAATAAGCATTGCGGAACAGGCATACAACAGCCAACCTGTGCTTTTACCTACCTACCTAACCAGGAGATTTGCAAAGCTGCACTTTTTGAACAAGTACAGGGTCTTTGTCATGTCAGCCACCTCAAGCTTCACCTTTATATCCTTCACATCTGTCAGAAAGTCATCTGGTTCAACTGGCTGCTTAAAGGCAAACATATCCTGATACTTGCCACCTGCTGGGGCTTCGGTTTTCCTATAGTAGGATACCTTTACGTGGCCATCTGCTTCTTCGCCTGTCACTCTCCCTACGTAGTGCACTGGCCGCTGTGTCTTGCCACCTCCCACAAATTCAACAAGAACATAACCTCCAACCTTTACCTTCTCTGTCTCCCTCTCAGCTACTCCATGCTCTTCCTTGCTCACAACCGCCTCCTCTCCCTCACTCTCCTCAACTCCCACAGTAGACATCTCAGACTCGGTGTCTGAGTCAGAGTCGAAGGCCAGCCTGCGCTGCGCTGTTCGCTGCCCCTTAGATCCTTCAAGCCCTGAAGGACCTGCTTCCAGGAAGTCTTGTAGAGAGAGGGCCTGTCCTGGTTCCACATTGACTCTTCCACCACGTCCACGCCCACGCCCACGTCCTCGAGCTTGATAGCTGCTTTCCCGTGTCTTCTGAAGGTATCCCAGAAGTGCCGGGCTGACTATTCCTGCGCGTTCTGCCTGCTGCTGCACGGTGGGTTGTCTCCTGACCTTCGCAAGCACACATTCTGCATCGCAGGGGTGGATTCCACAGGATTTGAAGGAAGCCTTAGCTAATGGTTCCCAATGAGGCTCCATCCGTTCCATCAGTTTCAGCAGGAGTTTAGGGAAGACCCATTTTGGGATGGTGACGTAGCTCTGCCCTGCACCTGTCTTCCAATCTGTCAGTACTGATCTCCAGTGTTTCTTGAGAGGTGCAAAGATACCAACATCTAGTGGCTGGAGGAGATGGGTAGCATTGGGGATGAGGAAGACCATCTTGATGTTGTGTTCCACACACAGCGGGATCAGGGTGTGATTGATGTGAGAAGCTAAGTTGTCGCCGATCAGGACCTTGGTTTCCTCACGTGGCAATGTCCTGAAGTACGCGAGCGCCACCTTCTCAAACCAACTCATGAATAGGTCAGCATCGAACCAACCAGACTTGCTTGTGTTGTACTGAACATCCAGCGGTCCTCCTTCAATCCAAGTCTGTTGTAGTCGCTGAGCCTTGTAAACGACATAGGGGCTCAGATAGTGTCCAGTGGCACTTACAGCGAACATGATCGATGTGGAACTCTTGCTGCTGTTCATGATGCGTTCAGCATGTTTAGTGCCACGCCGGAAGATCTGGACCTTTCCTTTGGGGTCGTCCGTCACGTTCGTTTCGTCGTAGTTGACGATGTTTGCAGGCGGGACACCTTCCAGGGTTTTCTCCAGGTTCTTGAAGTAGAGGGACACCATCTCTTCTGAAACCGCTGCCCGCTTTCGAGAGATGTTCTGGCACAACCTAGCAGAAAGAAGGGTCTTGTGCCTTTTCAAGAAGCCGGACACCCAATCAGGACCAGGACGGTTGTCTTTGAACACTGGTATCAGTCGCTGGTAGCTATCGAGGTAGTCCTTGATGAAATTCCTGAGGTTGTTAGTGTCCATGGCGAGCCCAAAATCTCCAAGCGTTGCGAGATTTTGGGCTATGGCGAACTCTTCACTTCGGAGCAAGGCTGTCTTCCGCCCGAACTTCTGAGGTGATTGGACCTTTCCATGATAGCGGCGACAGAGGCTGGATATTGGGACATTGAAGGTGGCCGCAACCTCCCTGAAAGACGAGCCATCATGAAGCGCAAGCAGCGCTTTTGCCATGTCGTCTCCGCTGTATTTCGACCTCTGCGTCTGGGACTTGCGTTGGTACGTGCGCACCATCCTTCCTGCACAAAAGAAATCAAACACGAAGATTAGTTTTAGGGTACAGCCATTGTGCAGATGGCTGTTCCACATAGCCCCAGAAGGCGTTCCACATTGTCCCCAGAAGGTGTTCCACATTGCCCCAAGTAAAGAAAACAATCGTAAGTTCCTAATTTATGCAATCACCCTGTCACACTGCTGCAATTATGTAGTCTGAACTCACCTGGGTATGTTGTCCAAAGCTGGCTATTTCAGTGGCAATATTGAATAAGTGCAAGAGGTTAGTACTTGAACACTAGCTCAATGGGAAAAAGTCTGAAATGGAAAAAAAATTAAAAAATCATTAATACCTGTCTATTAACTGTTACATTGTTTACAGGGTGCACGACCCCCTCACGGACCGGCGTCCTCCCTACCCATGTCACAGGCGGGAGGAGCAGCTGCTTTCGTGACGAATGACTTGCGTACTTCTGGTTCGTCTCTTATCCCTGGAGGCACGGATCTACGATCCCTTCCCGGACCAGACTTATCTTTCCCCGTGTTACGGGTGCCAGGGACGGCCGTGTTTGTGACGAGTGGTTAGCGTCCATTTTGTTCGCTTACGTCCCTGGAGACCGGTGCCCTCTCTCCCCGTGTTACGGGTGTGTTGAACGACTGTGTTGTGACGAGTGTCAAGGCTGCTAGACTCACTTTCGCCCTTGGAGGTGGCGGGGTTGGTGACCCCGCTCCCCGTATCATACCCCTACTCGGACCGTGGGCGTGGCTAGCTGCCGTGTTCGAGACGTGCCTCGACTCAAGCCTTACCATCAGACACTTAGCTAGCTACGTATATTTGCGGTGGCCTACATAGTGCAAATCTGCGTTCATAGCAATTCCAAAAATAAGTGGAACACTTGATTGTGAGAAACACCGGACGATCAGCATTATGAGCCAAATCACAAAAATCATATTGAAGGTGATACTGAAACGATTAAGAGAGAAAATACGTCGGGAAGTATCAGAGGAACAGTGCGGATTTGTTGAAGGAAGAGGAACAAGCGACGCAATATTTATGTTGAGAACGTTGGCTGAAAGAGTAATAGAGAAGCAAAGAAATCTGTATCGACTATGAGAAAGCTTTTGACAAAGTTAGACATGTGGACCTAATGGATATATTGAGGAGCATAGGAGTGACTGGAAAGGAATACAGACTGAAAAATAATCTTTACTGGAGACAAAAAGCTTGTATGAGAGTAAATGAAGGAGAAACATAATGTCAAAATATAAGAAGAGGAGTCAGGCAGGGATGCGTATTATCCCCAGATTTGTTTTCTCTATATGGGGAAATAATAATGAAGAACATCAGGGATTGTGAAGGTATAAGAGTTGGTGAACAGAATATTAACAACCTGAGATATGCAGATGACACAGTCTTGATAGCAGACACAAATGAGAAGCTGCAAATTATGTTTGACAGTAAAAGAGGAAAGCGAAAACAGAGGACTGACAATTAACGCCCGAAAAACAAAATGCAAAGGATCTTCCTGGACCACAAATGGAGCTGCGCTGTGGAGACCGATTGGTGGAAAGGGTGGCAAGTTTTAACTCTCTGGGAAGCATGGTAACAGAGGATGTGAAATGCGACACAGAAATTAAGAAAAGAGGCATTTGGTAATATGAAGAGTGTGTTGACAGACAGGAAGCTGTCGATAAGAACAAGAAAAAGTCTGATTAAAACCTGCATATGGTCAACCCTGCTATACGGAGAGGAGAGTTGGAATATATCAACAACAATGGTGAAGAGACTGGAAGCGATGGAAATGTGGTTATGGAGGAAAACGATGAAAATACCATGGACAGCCAGAACAAATGCAGACGTTCTACAAATGGTGGGAGAGAGAAGACAGTTGGTGGAAGCAGTGAGAGGAAGACAGCTGAAGTCTTTCGGCCATGTAATGAGGAGAGAAGGACTGGAGAATTTGATTATGACTGGAATGGTGGAAGGAAGAAGAGGTAGAGGAAGACCAAGAATAAAATATATGGATGGACTGGTGGAGTTGGTGCGGGGAGAGATGACACGTGGCAGTTCTTCAGAGCTACAAGAAACAGAGAAGAGTGGAAGTCCATGGTTGCCGACGTCCTGGAGGATATGGCACAGCGGTAGGTAGGTACGTAGTCTTGGGGCCGCCAATATTTATAGGTGTAGGTGCGGCCAGTTACGTTTATTTGCTCTCGCCTACGAATATTTCCGGCTTACGCATCTCTGCAGCTGCTCATATAATTATACGTATATGTGCGGCCAGCTACGTTTAATCACCTCCGCTTATGTACGGCCAGGTACGTATATTTGATGTCGCCTACGTTTCTGTGCGGCCAGCTACGCATACTTGCTGTCGCCTAGTTATGTGCGGCCAGCAGGGAATCTTTGCTGTCGCCTAGTTATGTGCGGCCGGCTACGCCTCTTCGCTGTCGCCTAGTTATGTGCGGCCAGCTAGGCATCTTTGCTGTCGCCTAGTTATGTGCGGCCAGCTAGGCATCTTTGCTGTCGCCTAGTTATGTGCGGCCAGCTAGGCATCTTTGCTGTCGCCTAGTTATGTGCGGCCAGCTAGGCATCTTTGCTGTCGCCTAGTTATGTGCGGCCAGCTAGGCATCTTTGCTGTCGCCTAAGTTATGTGCGGCCAGCTACGCATCTTTGCTGTCGCCTAAGCTGTGTGCGGCCAGCTACGCATCTTTGCTGTCGCCTAAGCTGTGTGCTGCCAGCTACGCATCTTTGCTGTCGCCTAAGCTGTGTGCGGCCAGCTACGCATCTTTGCTGTCGCCTAGTTATGTGCTGCCAGCTACGCATCTTTGCTGTCGCCTAGTTATGTGCGGCCAGCTACGCATCTTTGCTGTCGCCTAGTTATGTGCTGCCAGCTACGCATCTTTGCTGTCGCCTAAGTTATGTGCGGCCAGCTACGCATATTTGCTGTCGCCTAGTTATAAGCTGCCAGCTACGAATATTTGCTGTCGCCTAGTTATGTGCTGCCAGCTACGCATATTTGCTGTCGCCTAGTTATGTGCGGCCAGCTACGCATCTTTGCTGTCGCCTAGTTATGTGCGGCCAGCTACGCATATTTGCTGTCGCCTAGTTATGTGCTGCCAGCTACGCATCTTTGCTGTCGCCTAATTATGTGCTGCCAGCTACGCATATTTGCTGTCGCCTACGTTTATGGGCGGCCAGCTACGCATCTTTGCTGTCCCCTACGTTTATGGGCGGCCAGCTACGCATATTTGCTGTCGCCTACGTTTATGGGCGGCCAGCTACGCATATTTGCTGTCGCCTACGTTTATGGGCGGCCAGCTACGCATATTTGCTGTCGCCTATGTTTATGGGCGGCCAGCTACGCATATTTGCTGTCGCCTACGTTTATGGGCGGCCAGCTACGCATATTTGCTGTCGCCTACGTTTATGGGCGGCCAGCTACGCATATTTGCTGTCGCCTATGTTTATGGGCGGCCAGCTACGCATATTTGCTGTCGCCTAAGTTATGTGCGGCCAGCTACGCATATTTGCTGTCGCCTACGTTTATGGGCGGCCAGCTACGCATTTTTGCTGTCGCCTACGTTTATGGGCGGCCAGCTACGCATATTTGCTGTCGCCTATGTTTATGGGCGGCCAGCTACGTAGTTTTGCTGTCGCCGACGTGTATGTGCGGCCAGCTACGCATATTTGCTGTCGCCTACGTTTATGGGCGGCCAGCTACGCATATTTGCTGTCGCCTACGTTTATGGGCGGCCAGCTACGCATATTTGCTGTCGCCTAAGTTATGTGCTGCCAGCTACGCATATTTGCTGTCGCCGACGTGTATGTGCGGCCAGCTACGCATATTTGCTGTCGCCTAAGTTATGTGCGGCCAGCTACGCATATTTGCTGTCGCCTAAGTTATGTGCGGCCAGCTACGCATATTTGCTGTCGCCGACGTTTATGTGCGGCCAGCTACGCATATTTGCTGTCGCCTAAGTTATGTGCGGCCAGCTACGCATATTTGCTGTCGCCTAAGTTATGTGCGGCCAGCTACGCATATTTGCTGTCGCCGACGTTTATGTGCGGCCAGCTACGCATATTTGCTGTCGCCTACGTTTATGGGCGGCCAGCTACGCATATTTGCTGTCGCCTACGTTTATGTGCGGCCAGCTACGCATTTTCCTGTCGCCTACGTTTATGGGCGGCCAGCAACGCATATTTGCTGTCGCCGACGTTTATGGGCGGCCAGCTACGCATATTTGCTGTCGCCTACGTTTATGGGCGGCCAGCTACGCATATTTGCTGTCGCCTACGTTTATGGGCGGCCAGCTACGCATATTTGCTGTCGCCTAAGTTATGTGCGGCCAGCTACGCATATTTGCTGTCGCCGACGTGTATGTGCGGCCAGCTACGCATATTTGCTGTCGCCTAAGTTATGTGCGGCCAGCTACGCATATTTGCTGTCGCCTAAGTTATGTGCGGCCAGCTACGCATATTTGCTGTCGCCTAAGTTATGTGCGGCCAGCTACGCATATTTGCTGTCGCCTAAGTTATGTGCTGCCAGCTACGCATATTTGCTGTCGCCTAAGTTATGTGCTGCCAGCTACGCATATTTGCTGTCGCCTAAGTTATGTGCTGCCAGCTACGCATATTTGCTGTCGCCTAAGTTATGTGCGGCCAGCTACGCATATTTGCTGTCGCCTAAGTTATGTGCTGCCAGCTACGCATATTTGCTGTCGCCTAGTTATGTGCGGCCAGCTACGCATATTTGCTGTCGCCTAGTTATGTGCTGCCAGCTACGCATCTTTGCTGTCGCCTAGTTATGTGCGGCCAGCTACGCATCTTTGCTGTCGCCTAGTTATGTGCTGCCAGCTACGCATCTTTGCTGTCGCCTAGTTATGTGCTGCCAGCTACGCATATTTGCTGTCGCCTACGTTTATGGGCGGCCAGCTACGCATCTTTGCTGTCCCCTACGTTTATGGGCGGCCAGCTACGCATATTTGCTGTCGCCTACGTTTATGGGCGACCAGCTACGCATATTTGCTGTCGCCTACGTTTATGGGCGGCCAGCTACGCATATTTGCTGTCGCCTAGGTTTATGGGCGGCCAGCTACGCATAGTTGCTGTCGCCTACGTTTATGGGCGGCTACGCATATTTGCTGTCGCCTACGTTTATGGGCGGCCAGCTACGCATATTTGCTGTCGCCTACGTTTACGGGCGGCCAGCTACGTATATATGCTGTTGCCTATGTTTATGTGTAGCCAGCTACGTATATTTGCTGCTGCCTACGTTTATGTGCGGCCATCTACGCATATTTGTTGTTGCCTACGTTTATGTGCGGCCATCTACGCATATTTGTTGTTGCCTGTGTTTATGGGCGGCCAGCTACGTAGTTTTGCTGTCGCCTACGTTTATGGGCGGCCAGCTACGTAGTTTTGCTGTCGCCGACGTGTATGTGCGGCCAGCTACGCATATTTGCTGTCGCCTACGTTTATGGGCGGCCAGCTACGCATATTTGCTGTCGCCTACGTTTATGGGCGGCCAGCTACGCATATTTGCTGTCGCCTGTTATGTGCTGCCAGCTACGCATATTTGCTGTCGCCGACGTGTATGTGCGGCCAGCTACGCATATTTGCTGTCGCCTACGTTTATGGGCGGCCAGCTACGCATATTTGCTGTTGCCTAAGTTATGTGCTGCCAGCTACGCATATTTGCTGTCGCCGACGTGTATGTGCGGCCAGCTACGCATATTTGCTGTCGCCTAAGTTATGTGCGGCCAGCTACGCATATTTGCTGTCGCCTAAGTTATGTGCGGCCAGCTACGCATATTTGCTGTCGCCTACGTTTATGGGCGGCCAGCTACGCATATTTGCTGTCGCCGACGTGTATGTGCGGCCAGCTACGCATATTTGCTGTCGCCTACGTTTATGGGCGGCCAGCTACGCATATTTGCTGTCGCCTACGTTTATGGGCGGCCAGCTACGCATATTTGCTGTCGCCTACGTTTATGGGCGGCCAGCTACGCATATTTGCTGTCGCCTACGTTTATGGGCGGCCAGCTACGCATATTTGCTGTCGCCTAAGTTATGTGCGGCCAGCTACGCATATTTGCTGTCGCCGACGTGTATGTGCGGCCAGCTACGCATATTTGCTGTCGCCTGGTTATGTGCGGCCAGCTACGCATATTTGCTGTCGCCGACGTGTATGTGCGGCCAGCTACGCATATTTGCTGTCGCCGACGTGTATGTGCGGCCAGCTACGCATATTTGCTGTCGCCTAAGTTATGTGCGGCCAGCTACGCATATTTGCTGTCACCTAAGTTATGTGCGGCCAGCTACGCATATTTGTTGTCACCTAAGTTATGTGCGGCCAGCTACGCATATTTGCTGTCGCCTAAGTTATGTGCTGCCAGCTACGCATATTTGCTGTCGCCTAGTTATGTGCGGCCAGCTACGCATCTTTGCTGTCGCCTAGTTATGTGCTGCCAGCTACGCATCTTTGCTGTCGCCTAGTTATGTGCTGCCAGCTACGCATATTTGCTGTCGCCTACGTTTATGGGCGGCCAGCTACGCATCTTTGCTGTCCCCTACGTTTATGGGCGGCCAGCTACGCATATTTGCTGTCCCCTACGTTTATGGGCGGCCAGCTACGCATATTTGCTGTCGCCTACGTTTATGGGCGACCAGCTACGCATATTTGCTGTCGCCTACGTTTATGGGCGGCCAGCTACGCATATTTGCTGTCGCCTATGTTTATGGGCGGCCAGCTACGCATATTTGCTGTCGCCTACGTTTATGGGCGGCCAGCTACGCATATTTGCTGTCGCCTACGTTTATGGGCGGCCAGCTACGCATATTTGCTGTCGCCTACGTTTATGGGCGGCCAGCTACGCATATTTGCTGTCGCCTATGTTTATGGGCGGCCAGCTATGCACATTTGCTGTCGCCTACGTTTATGGGCGGCCAGCTACGCATATTTGCTGTCGCCTACGTTTATGGGCGGCCAGCTACGCATATTTGCTGTCGCCTACGTTTATGGGCGGCCAGCTACGTAGTTTTGCTGTCGCCTACGTTTATGGGCGGCCAGCTACGTAGTTTTGCTGTCGCCTACGTTTATGTGCTGCCAGCTACGCATATTTGCTGTCGCCGACGTGTATGTGCGGCCAGCTACGCATATTTGCTGTCGCCTACGTTTATGGGCGGCCAGCTACGCATATTTGCTGTTGCCTAAGTTATGTGCTGCCAGCTACGCATATTTGCTGTCGCCGACGTGTATGTGCGGCCAGCTACGCATATTTGCTGTCGCCTAAGTTATGTGCGGCCAGCTACGCATATTTGCTGTCGCCTAAGTTATGTGCGGCCAGCTACGCATATTTGCTGTCGCCTACGTTTATGGGCGGCCAGCTACGCATATTTGCTGTCGCCGACGTGTATGTGCGGCCAGCTACGCATATTTGCTGTCGCCTACGTTTATGGGCGGCCAGCTACGCATATTTGCTGTCGCCTACGTTTATGGGCGGCCAGCTACGCATATTTGCTGTCGCCTACGTTTATGGGCGGCCAGCTACGCATATTTGCTGTCGCCTACGTTTATGGGCGGCCAGCTACGCATATTTGCTGTCGCCTAAGTTATGTGCGGCCAGCTACGCATATATGCTGTCACCGACGTGTATGTGCGGCCAGCTACGCATATTTGCTGTCGCCTAAGTTATGTGCGGCCAGCTACGCATATTTGCTGTCGCCGACGTGTATGTGCGGCCAGCTACGCATATTTGCTGTCGCCGACGTGTATGTGCGGCCAGCTACGCATATTTGCTGTCGCCTAAGTTATGTGCGGCCAGCTACGCATATTTGCTGTCACCTAAGTTATGTGCGGCCAGCTACGCATATTTGCTGTCGCCTAAGTTATGTGCTGCCAGCTACGCATATTTGCTATCACCTAAGTTATGTGCTGCCAGCTACGCATATTTGCTGTCGCCTATGTTTATGGGCGGCCAGCTACGTAGTTTTGCTGTCGCCTACGTTTATGGGCGGCCAGCTACGTAGTTTTGCTGTCGCCGACGTGTATGTGCGGCCAGCTACGCATATTTGCTGTCGCCTACGTTTATGGGCGGCCAGCTACGCATATTTGCTGTCGCCTACGTTTATGGGCGGCCAGCTACGCATATTTGCTGTCGCCTAAGTTATGTGCTGCCAGCTACGCATATTTGCTGTCGCCGACGTGTATGTGCGGCCAGCTACGCATATTTGCTGTCGCCTACGTTTATGGGCGGCCAGCTACGCATATTTGCTGTTGCCTAAGTTATGTGCTGCCAGCTACGCATATTTGCTGTCGCCGACGTGTATGTGCGGCCAGCTACGCATATTTGCTGTCGCCTAAGTTATGTGCGGCCAGCTACGCATATTTGCTGTCGCCTAAGTTATGTGCGGCCAGCTACGCATATTTGCTGTCGCCTACGTTTATGGGCGGCCAGCTACGCATATTTGCTGTCGCCGACGTGTATGTGCGGCCAGCTACGCATATTTGCTGTCGCCTACGTTTATGGGCGGCCAGCTACGCATATTTGCTGTCGCCTACGTTTATGGGCGGCCAGCTACGCATATTTGCTGTCGCCTACGTTTATGGGCGGCCAGCTACGCATATTTGCTGTCGCCTACGTTTATGGGCGGCCAGCTACGCATATTTGCTGTCGCCTAAGTTATGTGCGGCCAGCTACGCATATTTGCTGTCGCCGACGTGTATGTGCGGCCAGCTACGCATATTTGCTGTCGCCTAAGTTATGTGCGGCCAGCTACGCATATTTGCTGTCGCCGACGTGTATGTGCGGCCAGCTACGCATATTTGCTGTCGCCGACGTGTATGTGCGGCCAGCTACGCATATTTGCTGTCGCCTAAGTTATGTGCGGCCAGCTACGCATATTTGCTGTCACCTAAGTTATGTGCGGCCAGCTACGCATATTTGTTGTCACCTAAGTTATGTGCGGCCAGCTACGCATATTTGCTGTCGCCTAAGTTATGTGCTGCCAGCTACGCATATTTGCTGTCGCCTAGTTATGTGCGGCCAGCTACGCATCTTTGCTGTCGCCTAGTTATGTGCTGCCAGCTACGCATCTTTGCTGTCGCCTAGTTATGTGCTGCCAGCTACGCATATTTGCTGTCGCCTACGTTTATGGGCGGCCAGCTACGCATCTTTGCTGTCCCCTACGTTTATGGGCGGCCAGCTACGCATATTTGCTGTCCCCTACGTTTATGGGCGGCCAGCTACGCATATTTGCTGTCGCCTACGTTTATGGGCGACCAGCTACGCATATTTGCTGTCGCCTACGTTTATGGGCGGCCAGCTACGCATATTTGCTGTCGCCTATGTTTATGGGCGGCCAGCTACGCATATTTGCTGTCGCCTACGTTTATGGGCGGCCAGCTACGCATATTTGCTGTCGCCTACGTTTATGGGCGGCCAGCTACGCATATTTGCTGTCGCCTACGTTTATGGGCGGCCAGCTACGCATATTTGCTGTCGCCTATGTTTATGGGCGGCCAGCTACGCATATTTGCTGTCGCCTACGTTTATGGGCGGCCAGCTACGCATTTTTGCTGTCGCCTACGTTTATGGGCGGCCAGCTACGCATATTTGCTGTCGCCTATGTTTATGGGCGGCCAGCTACGTAGTTTTGCTGTCGCCTACGTTTATGGGCGGCCAGCTACGTATTTTTGCTGTCACCTACGTTTATGTGCTGCCAGCTACGCACATTTGCTGTTGCCTATTTTTAAGGGTGGCCAGCTACGTATTTTTTTCCTGTCGCCGACGTTTATGGGCGGCCAGCTACGCATCTTTGCTGTTGCCTGGGTTATGTGCTGCCAGCTACGCATATTTGCTGTCGCCGACGTGTATGTGCGGCCAGCTACGCATATTTGCTGTCGCCTAAGTTATGTGCGGCCAGCTACGCATATTTGCTGTCGCCTAAGTTATGTGCGGCCAGCTACGCATATTTGCTGTCGCCTACGTTTATGGGCGGCCAGCTACGCATATTTGCTGTCGCCGACGTGTATGTGCGGCCAGCTACGCATATTTGCTGTCGCCTACGTTTATGGGCGGCCAGCTACGCATATTTGCTGTCGCCTACGTTTATGGGCGGCCAGCTACGCATATTTGCTGTCGCCTACGTTTATGGGCGGCCAGCTACGCATATTTGCTGTCGCCTACGTTTATGGGCGGCCAGCTACGCATATTTGCTGTCGCCTAAGTTATGTGCGGCCAGCTACGCATATATGCTGTCACCGACGTGTATGTGCGGCCAGCTACGCATATTTGCTGTCGCCTAAGTTATGTGCGGCCAGCTACGCATATTTGCTGTCGCCGACGTGTATGTGCGGCCAGCTACGCATATTTGCTGTCGCCGACGTGTATGTGCGGCCAGCTACGCATATTTGCTGTCGCCTAAGTTATGTGCGGCCAGCTACGCATATTTGCTGTCACCTAAGTTATGTGCGGCCAGCTACGCATATTTGCTGTCGCCTAAGTTATGTGCTGCCAGCTACGCATATTTGCTATCACCTAAGTTATGTGCTGCCTGCTACGCATATTTGCTGTCGCCTAAGTTATGTGCGGCCAGCTACGCATATTTGCTGTCACCTAAGTTATGTGCGGCCAGCTACGCATATTTGCTGTCGCCTAAGTTATGTGCTGCCAGCTACGCATATTTGCTGTCGCCTAGTTATATGCTGCCAGCTACGCATATTTGTTGTCACCTAAGTTATGTGCTGCCAGCTACGCATATTTGCTGTCGCCTAAGTTATGTGCTGCCAGCTACGCATATTTGCTGTCGGCTAAGTTATGTGCTGCCAGCTACGCATATTTGCTGTCGCCTAAGTTATGTGCGGCCAGCTACGCATATTTGCTGTCGCCTAAGTTATGTGCTGCCAGCTACGCATATTTGCTGTCGCCGACGTGTATGTGCGGCCAGCTACGCATCTTTGCTGTCGCCTAAGTTATGTGCGGCCAGCTACGCATATTTGCTGTCGCCTACGTTTATGGGCGGCCAGCTACGCATATTTGCTGTCGCCTAAGTTATGTGCTGCCAGCTACGCATATTTGCTGTCGCCGACGTGTATGTGCGGCCAGCTACGCATCTTTGCTGTCGCCTAAGTTATGTGCGGCCAGCTACGCATATTTGCTGTCGCCTACGTTTATGGGCGGCCAGCTACGTAGTTTTGCTGTCGCCGACGTGTATGTGCGGCCAGCTACGGATATTTGCTGTCGCCTACGTTTATGGGGGACCAGTTATGTATTTTTGCTGTCGTCTTTGCATATTTGCGGTCACGTAAGCATCTGCGTGGACAGCTTCGTATATTTGTTGACGCCTACGTGTTTTTGCGGCCAGCTACGTATTTTTTCAGCGGCTCACCATTATTTGCGGCTGCTATCATTTTTGTTTTTCAATAGCGTAGTCCATTTGCGGCCGTCAACGGATATTTCCGGAGGCCAACATATATTTGTGGCCAGCAATGTACATTTGCGGCAGTCTACGAAACATAATTCGTTGGGCCAGGAACTTTGATATACATATATATTAAGACCACACAGACCCTATGGTCCAGACTGGGTGGTCTGTCCTTAAACGTTTGATTTAAGGCAGAGCTGGCGGCTAGTAACAGAGGCCTTCAACCTTAATTCTTTCAACTTGCGGACATGTTCCAGTCCTTTCTAAAGTTTTTCGGCCGTCAGGAGACACAACTCTGTGTCGGCCCTTTACAGCCCTTCTTCAGATCCTACCAAGGAGGACTTGGACGCAGAGCGTCCGCCGACGCCGCTCTAGGAGTCCATACCTATCGAAGCCCCACTTTAAAGGCGACGGGAGTGTCGGAGCCCTCTACCTCTCATGTTCCTCTTTGTCACACTTGTCGTTCGCTACCCTTTCTGAGGCTCTGGCGATTACAGAGAAAGGATTTGGTCTCTCCCTTCTTCTGCTGACATGCTTAGCTCTGGTCGACTGAGTGGGGGAGCACCTCAACTTAGCCGTTAGGCGTTTCGCTACAGCTCCAAACCTTTTCCCCACTTTCAGGACCCTGCGGAAAGATGCCTGGCAGCTGATACACCACCAATCCAGACAGTGGTGCCCCAAGCATCAGCTCCTCTCCAGCAGCGGTCAGCCAAGCCACAATAAGACGTGCTAACAATTCGCCTATCGTATGGGAGGGGGTCAACAGCCTCCGTTTGCGTCTCTCGCAGGAAGCAGGATTCCATGCAAGAGCACTTCCACAGGGGGAAAGCCAGAATGGAGGAGACAACTCAGTGACTCTCCGTTCCCAGGCAGGACGCATGGCCAGGGAAAGGATGGGCACCCGCGGTCGTCAGACAAGGACTGACCTGGCCTTGAACCTCTGATCACGAGGCGAGTTTCCTCCTGAGTTTACGAAGGTTCCCTTGAGCGTTTTCCTTACAAAGGGGCGTAAAGAGAACGGTTGGGAAAGTTTTCTCTCCCGTGTTGTCACTGTGCCAAAGAAAGACCTAAACTAATCGAAGTCATACATCTAAACCTTCAAATTTCGTCTGCCATCGTTCCAACAAGTGAGGTTGCGGCTCCGACAACATTACTGGCTGGCAGCAATTAATCCGCAGGACACTTATTGGCACAGTCCCAGCCACCCTCGTTCCGTTGTTCTTCGCTTTCCAGGTTGGAGAGGTAACTTTCAGTTTACCAGGTTTCCACTGGGACTCGAGGTTGGGCACGGTAAGGCTATCTGAGGTTATAAACCTTGGCTTCAAACTCTCTAGTGCTTCAGTTCCTCACCATGTCTCGCAGACAATGGGAATCCCTGTTGGGCTTCTTCGATTCCTGGTTTCTCCCTTCTTTCTTTAGGAGTACCCCAACCTGGAAGGCAAGACTATCTGCTTCGACAGCTATAACATGACAGCGGTCCAAGGCCGCGCCAAGCATGGCACTTCCTGTTCAGGAAAACCTACTGTCAATGTCGGAACATATATCTGCCCTGGCGGCATTACGTCGCATTTCACTGTCAACCCGACAGGTCCCAGGGGAAAACAACGAGTGGGCAGATGCTCTTCCCCGCTTCAAGAGGTCCTCAGTGGTACGGACCTTAAAATGGGATTATTTCGAGAAACTATGCATTAGGTGGGGGACACCGCATATCGATCTCTTTGCCTGCAAGACATCGGCCAGGCTTCCGAAGTTCCTCGTCAGAGGTATTCGGAGAACGGAGGGCGGTCCAGACGGTTTTACCGAACAATGGAACATTTGGGACTTATATTATTTGCCCCCTCCTCCAGGCACCAGCCTAAAATGGAAAGTGTTGCACCATACTAAGTTCGGGTGACTCAGACCGTCTCTACGCATGCCGACTTGGGACGCAGAAGTAGACTTAAGTTTGTGGCACTTCGATGGAGTCGCCTTCTCCCTGCTCCAAGTGGGAGTTAGCTATCGTGCACTAGTTATGGAGGGTTCCCAAAATGACGGTTTTGATCTCTGAAAAAAACTATTTTGGGGAACCCGGAATGACTAGTGCATATTCCTTATTTCCCCCTCCTTCCCCACAGAAGGTTCCTCCAGCCTCCGTCGAAGCACCTTGAAAGAATGGAGCGTGCGGCACCTATCTCTGCCTGTGTCCAGGTGGCGCTGCCAGCACCCTGCTCGATTGCTTCTCTCGACTCTTTCACGTTATTATTTGTTTTTTCTAGTGCAGCCTAGACTCGTTATAGTCTAGAAGTTCGGATATATGCCATTTTTCTCTTGGCTCTATCGCGAGAGCGAGTATTCCTCTCATATTATAGCTATCGTGCACTAGTCATTCCGGGTTTCCATAAATAGGTTTTTCAGAGATCAAAACCGTCAATTTACGTACTGTGTGTGTGTGTGTGTGTGTGTGTGTGTGTGTGTTGGCATGGATGGGTATTGTACGTTTTTTTTTGTTTTACGTCGCGGCCTATTGCGCCGATAGGCTTCTTCCCGGTGGGGCCTGATGGTCGGCCCAAGGCTTCTTCCCGGTGGGGCCTGATCGTCGGCCCAGCCCATTCTGGTGCAGGCGAGTGTTTATAGTGGCGCCATCTTGCATTGGCTCATGCTGCCCTCCCGGAGCTCATCTTTAATCCTAGAATCTAGAATCCGGGTTGATAGGTGGTCTTCTGGACAGTATGTGGGTAGTTTTAAGCCACTCGGCGGCGGCTGAAAAATCCCAGCTTGGTGACACCGGGCGGGAATTGAACCCGCGTCCTCCTGAACATGGCACCGTCAGCGTCCTCCTGAACATGGCACCGTCACTCTTTCGATTCAGCCACCGCCTCCCCTGTACGTATGTATTCCAAAGTTGTTTTCAACGTGCCCTGCGAGTCACAAAAAAATGTAACTAACTGGCTGTACAACTGTCACTAGGCCAGTTTCCCTTGGGCGTAATAAATTTACTAAATAATAATAATCTCTCTCTCTCTCTCTCTCTCTCTCTCTCTCTCTCTCTCTCTCTCTCTCTCTCTCTCTCTCTCTCTCAGGGGAGTCACCTTGTGGTGGTGACGGGGCTTGAAGCCAGGTCGGCGGCACCACCTACCGTGGTGGCTTGCCCACCTCGATAGGGCTCGATGTCCGTTGGCCTCGTGGACCAAGTGCACCCCCCTCATCACCGGTAGAGGAGGCCTACTGGTGATGTTGCCTTCGCCCGCCCTGCCCTTTTACCACCCAGGGCAGGGCTACTGTCTCCCCACGTGTTTGCCCTGCGTGGCGTCCCGTATACTCCTCGTGCCCTCTCATCTGGGGGTTGAGTCCACAGCGGGGCAGGGTGTAGTTCCCCTCGGTGGGCAACACGCTCCTTTGGTGGGAGGGTTGGGGTAGACGGGCGGTTCAGTGTGGCCCCACTGGATCAATCGGCTGGTCATGCGATGGCTAGGGTCAAGTGGTCATTGCCGGGTGGGCGGTCGCAACGGTCCCGCGGCCGCCGTTAAACACCTGGCAGTGGATGCGTATACTTAACCATTACCCCTGGGGCTGTTGGGTGCGGTCTGGCCCCAACATTCAGCCTCCCCTTGTTGGGCTCCGTGGTGGGTGGGGGTGTGGGGGAGTGAAACACCTCCGCTGTGTATGGGTAAGTTTCCCTTGCCTCGGCCTGCCTCTCTCCCTGACGTCCGCCTGTCCCCGATTACCTCTACACGGTCCTCTCTCGTCGCCACCTTGGAGCCTTTCACCGTTCCTGGTGGTGCCGCTGGAAAGTCCCTACCTCCTAGAGGGGCTGACCAAGACAAGTCCGTGCGACACAAAAGTCCACGTGTGTCTGACAAGGCTGCCTCCCATTCCGGGGGTAGCTCTGATGTGCGTCCCTCTTCCAAGCTGGACGCACTTCAGATGGTGAATATCGATCCATCGTTTTCCTACCGTGCCTTGCACTCCTTACTCAAGCCATTTGGCAGTCCTTCGCATCCGTCTCATTTATGATGGAGACTTCAAGTCAAACAGATGTTATGTGACCTTTGCCTCCAGTGCTGAAGCCCAGTCGGCGTGTGATGCTGTTGCGACTCTGCCTATCGCAAGTGCTGGATTTCAAGCGAAACTTCTCCGCTCTTCCAATATTTCTGACAGTGACATGGACTATGTCCCGAATCTCTTTGAAGACGCTTTGTTAGAGCCAACTCCCAGGGACAGCCAGGTCCCTCCCCCTCGTTGGTTTGTTGCATACTATAGGAATGGGCGTGGCAACTTCATTCATGCTGCTAGGTACCTCGCCAAAGAAATTGGCACGATCCCTGAGGGGAATCTGAAAAAGTATGGGAAGAGGGTGTTAGTCAGGGCTAAAAATATTACTCAAGCTAAAATGCTGTAACATCTACCATGCCCTGCTGACAACATGCTTGAAACGGTCAAAGCACACCATACCTTCAATTACAGTAAAGGCAGTATATATAATCATGACTTCTATGAGTTCTCTGAGGAGGAAATACTTGGGATGTGCCCTAGTTCTGTTCATAAGGTGTCCAAGATGAAGGGTTCAGCTAACATGATACTTCTCACCTTTTTTGGTTCTACCCTCCCTGGCCGTGTCAGTATTGGCCCCCTCCATCTTCGGGTAAAGCCTTTTGTTGACCGCCCTCTACAGTGTTTTTCATGTTACGGGTATGGTCATGGTAAGAAATACTGCACTGAGCCTTCTCGGTGTGGTAATTGTTCTGCATTAGGCTCACACTCCACGGCGGAATGTGAGTCAGATGCTTATTGCTTCTATTGCCAGGATGCTCACCAGTTGTCTTCCAGACAGTGCCCACGATATCGCCTGGAACAGGATATTTTGCAACTTGCAAATAGTCAGTTTATCAGCCTTGGTAGTGCGCGCCGTGAACTCCTCTACCGCCAGAAGGCCGGCACTGGAGCAAAGACGTACACCTCATCGCTAGGCACTCGCTCTTCTGCCCAGCCCGCTGCTCAGGTGTTCTCTACGGTTTCCTCCCGGCCCTTTGAAGCTACTGTTACTACGTACCATAATAGATTCTCCCTTTTGTCCTGTGATTCTGTCGAGTCGCCTCCAGGTTCTGATGGGGCTTCTCCGGCTCGTCCCAGGTGATGCATGTTGATGTACTGTCGCGGTCAGAAGTGAAGACACAGATTTCAGTAACTTTCGTTCACAGGCACTAAAGAGTTTTCCTTTTTAATTTGATTCACAAGCAATAAATTTGTAAAATACCTGATAAAAACACTTGCTACAAATAAAAGAAGGTAACATTACTTTGTTGGGGGTGAAAATATCCATTTAATGCTAAAACAATTATCATGTCATTAATTTGACTTTGCTTTCTGGCAACTACCAATGGCTGATCTTTCCGCTATTTATATTACTATAATGTCCAACTCTTTTAATCAAACCGTATCATAAAATCAATAATCAACGTCAACACTTGCACATGATTTTAACTCGTATGATAAAATGATACTATTTGATTGTGGAAGAACAATGGACGAAGATTTGTGAAACGTTATCGTTCAGTGTAGGGAGAACTCCTTGGGATAAATAGGCTACACACATGTTCTTATAAAAGTTATTGTTAGCCTTATATATATATATATATATATATATATATATATATATATATATATATATATATATATATATATATATATATATATATATATATATATATATATATATTACTAATGACGCGGGCACCATGGAAAATGATCCTACTATGTAGGGAACACCTTACGTAGCTAGGCTACACACATCTTACAAGGATTATATCAATAGCCTAATAGTTCGTGTGTGTGTGTGTGTGTGTGTGTGTGTGTGTGTGTGTGTGTGTGTGTGTGTGTAAATATATATATAAGTAGGTAAATAAATAAATATATGAAATTAAAAATTAATAAATCATGACGTGCTGCGTGCGACACCATCGTTGGTACCGTTAGTACCGGTACCAGTACCGGAGTGTGCCGGCCCTTTCTCTCCGAGTACTTACTTTCTGCATAAAAAATCAGTATATAGGTATTATGAAAAGACTCATTATCTAATAACACTAACAGCAGATATTAGCAAAGTTCTGGCGTCAACTTTTCCTATCTATTATACATACTGACACATATATGGTACCGGTACTACTGGTACTGGAATTCTCGGGACTGGTATTACCGGTACTCAAACTAACGGTACCTACATATTAGTTGCCAGTTTTCGCCAGCTGACTGAATTGTTCTGAAATCTGTGTCTTCACTTCTGTCCGCGACTGTACATGCACCTCACATTGCTTCGCCGAAGTCCGCCAGAGGTATAAAGAAGCGACATCGCGGTTCTACAGATTCAGTTGAATCT